>NW_027456278.1:0-22429 GCF_040206685.1 Ascaphus truei | reverse complement strand
ACACACACACACACACACACACACACACACACACACACACACACACACACACACACACACACACACACACACACACTCTGGTACACACACACACACACACACACACACACACACACACACACACACACACACACACACACTGGTACACACACTGGTACACACACTGGTACACACACACACACACACACTGGTACACACACACACACATACACTGGTACACACACACACACACACACACACACACACACACACACACACACACACATACACTGGTACACACACACACACACACACACACACTTGTACACACGCACACACTGCACACACACACACTGGTACACACACACACACAGGTACACACACACACTGGTACACACACACACACACTGGTACACACACACACACTGGTACACACACACTGGTACACACACACACACACTGGTACACACACACTGGCACACACACACACTGGTACACACACACACGCACTGGTACACACACACACTGGTATATACACACACACACACACACTTGTACACACACACACACACACACTGGTACACATACACTGGTAAACACACACACACACAATGGTACACACACTGGTACACACACACACACACTGATACACACACACACAAGGATTTACACACACACACACACACACACACACACACACACACACACACACACACACACACACACACACACACACACACACACACACACACACACACACACACACACACACACACAGATACACACACACACATAGATACACACACACACACATTGTAGTACAGACAGAGGCAGCGAAGAGCAGGCGGCTCCCCGCCTCCATCTGCACCCACCCCCGCGCCCATCTCCCGCACCAAGGGGGGAAGGGGTGGGATGCGCTGGGATGCAGAGGTACAAACTGCTGCCCCCCGTCCCCCGTCGGCCGGGGCAGAATGTGGGGACACCGCGCAGCCACCACTGCCCACCCCCGCACCAAGGGGACCGGGGGCAGGAAGGGAGTGCCAGGATAGGAGGCAAAGGCACAAAAACCCAACTCCTATCACCCCGGGCGGGCAGAGGGGGGAGACACCACGCAGAGGTGCCAGGAGCGGGCAGAGACACACACACCACGTGTGCTCTGCAGAAGGAAGCGGAAGTCCCGCCCCCGGCACCTTCTGACCTGCAGCCAATCCCCTGCGGCCTCTCCGGCATTCTAAGTCCCGCCCCCTGGAAACCATTCATTCTACATAGAAAAAAAAACTTATCTGCTCCCGCACGGCATCCTCCTCACCGCCGCCTCGCCGCATACCGGGACCAAAGCCAAAACCCGGGACAGACAGGGAACCGGGACAGGACACAAAAAAACAGGACTGTCCCGGCAAAAGGGGGACAAATGGTCACCCTAGTCCTGGCCCCAGAAAAGCTGTCTGCAGCCCTGTGGGTAAGAAAGGGTTATTGTTAGAGAGGCAGTAGGGGTTAGTGCTATGTAGGAGGTGAAAAAAGTTGAACAGTAGCTTTTAAAAGGGATGCAAAATTATAAAGTGACAAAAGACTGACACATTTATTATGCCATCAAACTCGTCACTGTCATTAGATTACTTTGAATTACTTTGCTCTTACATGGGACTGACCCTATAACCCATTAAACACGTAACTATCACAAGTACACTTTGATTCCCCTTTTAGTAGCTGATTTCAGTTGAATGATCATTGCACCTCTAAAGTCTGTAGCTGTCCTACAAGTCAAACAAACACTTGCAGGATGGAAAATTGACATCGAAAAATTAAATCTGCCAGGCTTTACATTCAATAGCAGCTGTGTGCTCTCTTGCTATGTAATAACAGGCACATGCAGAGCACATGCATTAACATTCTTCAGCTCTGATTGACAGTGGCATATGAGGCATAGGAAGAGATTGTAAAGTTTCCACCAACTCTACATTTTGAGTAGTTCTGCCTGGATCATGTGCAGTATTAACTCAATACATTGCTGAGAAATAAGTTGCTAGCTCCCACTGGCACTCAAGGGGTTGAAATAAAACACCCGCTACTCAGTTTTCTTTCCCTTTTGAATGTCCTTTCCTGTACCCCTTTTTTAATCACCATTCCCCCTGCCCCCCCATACACACCTTTCAAAGTGGGAGATAATCCCTCTGAAAATTACTTATATGATAACATGACAGAAGCAGGTGAAGCCCTCTCTTGAGCCAACATATAAGGGTAAGAGATGCAGCCAATCCTTACAACTACGATTATTTATTTTATTTATGAAATGTTTTTCCAGGAATTAATACATTGAGAGTTACCTCTCGTTTTCAAGTATGTCCTGGGCATAGAGTTATGATGACAAACAATACATGGTTACAAATATATAGTTACATAAGTGAACAGAGTTATACATTATAGATGTAGCCATGTCCCCCCTTGCGCACTCACCCCCTCCTTCTGTTACGTGAGCCGCGCGTTGTTGTAGTTGCGGCCGGTTGCCAGGGACGCGGTCGGGCCGGTTGCCGGGGACGCGAGCGGGCCGGTTGCCGGGGACGCGGTCGGGCCGGTTGCCGGGGACGCGAGCGGGCCAGTTGCCGGGGACGCGGTCGGGCTGGTTGCCGAGGCCGCGATCGCGTTGCTGGGGTCTCGGCAGTTAGAGCAGGTGCGGGAGAACGCCAGTTAGCTCGCGCATGCGCAGAGATAAGCCCGCGAAGCCCTAGCCTACCAGGGAAGGGATTGGCCAGGGACTACAGATCCCATGAGCCTTAGGGAACCCCATGTGACGCCAGGGAGCCAATAGGGCTGCAGGAGCTCCCTGCTTGCAGGGAATGGATAAATTTCGCGGGGTTTTTGCACACAGCAGTTGGTGACTGGAGCAGCTAGGGGAAAGAGGTAGGGTGTAGGAGTCAGTGACTCTCTGCACTAGGCCAGTAATTTCCCTAGGCCCCAGACAGCCCGGAGTCGCACTAGTTGAGTGTTGTAGGGACAGGCCCTAGGTTAGGGACCCTGCCCCATTAGCTATTCGCTAGTTATGGATCCAGCAGACGCTGTGTTTCCCGCCATGAGGCTTGGGCTCAAGCCCTAGCCTTAAAGAGAGCTGGACTATCTTCATGGAGGCCGAGCAAGCAGTGACTGCGGCCTGCTGGCAGCAGACAGATCCTCGCCAAGGTACAGACGGTGCGGAGCTGCGGTGATATTATCCACACTGGAATTCACCCCACGCGTAGGAGGATATCCCGGTGGATCCAACCCCAGTGGTATAGCAGCACCCGTGGCTGAAGCCCGGGCAGGTAACCCACAAACTCACGTGCACCAACAAGGCCTATCACCAGACATAGTGGCTGCGCAGTCACACACACATTGGTATATGACTTGGGAGTGCGAGACATTGGGTTGGGGTTACTGGACACTGGGTGGGTTCACTCTTTAGAAGGTTAGCGTCCGCCGTGACGCATAAGGTTAGCGTCCGCCGTGACGCATATGGTGTTAGCGTCCGCCGTGACGCATATGGTGTTAGCGTCCGCCGTGGCGCTTAAGGTGTTAGCGTCCGCCGTGACGCATAAAGTGGGCACCCGCCGGGGTGCAAAGTAGCGTTAGCGTTAGCATCCTGCGAGACGCTGTAGTCAGGTTACCCTTAGCGAGGGATACTTGTTGCTATGTGTTGATGTTTCCCGTTCTCTGTGCGATTGGGGGGGGGGGGAAACCCGTTACATTTGGAGGTGCTGCTGAGATCTCAGACCTGGGGTGCCCTATTCAAAACAGTATCACCAAAGATCAGCAACATGGTAATTCCCTCACATCAAGAGGTCCACGCGTGGGCTACCACCGTCCGTGAACCACCTAAACACGTTGTTGCCGTAGGGAACGTCCCGGCGTTAGTGGCAGAAACTGACATCCAGGACTCACTGAGAAAGCTCTTAGGGCCAGATAAATTATGGTACCGTGGCAGGGTGTTCGACTCTACTTGTCATTGGAGTGCCCTACTATTCACCGTGGGGCGGGACATATGCCCAGAAGCGGCCCCGAACACTCTAGTAGCACCCGAGTGCCCGCCAGAAGGATACCCCCTTATATACTCGGACTTACCAGTAATAAGGGAAATGTTTTCACTAAGAGCCCCTCCTCAAGATCCAGACGAACCGTCCACCAGTACCTGACACCACTTGCACCCGTGTCAAGTACCCCAAACCGGGGTGATCGTCCCCAACCCAAAGTCTCCTTTACCCCAAGTGCCCTCACGGAAGTCAATAGTTTGCCTGACAGTCCGCCCTCTCCACCCGACCCCGTACCCCGCGAGGTACACCCCAGGCATACCAGAGAGAGGGTAACGAACGAAGGTTCCATAATGGGGGTGACGCTACCTCAATTCGTAGAAGCTTTCACCCTGGCCTCCCAGTCCCAAGGCTACCGGAAACTTAAGGCCTTCTCGGGAGTACTTCCAATACCCCAGGGGGAGAAAGGAATAGACCTTTGGAGGGAAAATGCAGTAAAAGTCATAGAGGAATGGTCGTGCACTGACAATGTAAAGCGGCAGCGTATCATGGAATGTCTTCGGCCTCCTGCCTCTACCATTGTGACCATCCACAGGGACCAACACCCCGAGTTGACGGCATTGGAAATGGTGGCGTTCCTGTTGGAAGCGTATGGGCTAGCAGAAGACGAAGGAGCGATCTGGATGAAGTACTTCCATCTTTACCAGAAGGAGGGAGAGGACTTGTCGGCTTTTATTCACCGCCTACAGCTGGTCTTGGGAACCCTCCTCAATCGTAAGCTGATTCCCGCCTCTGGGATGGGTGAAGCGCTCCATAAGCAGTATCTGCGGGGATCAAGCCCCACTCACCCCATAGCCAACATGCTCCGCAGCAAGATAATGGACGGGGGCCCCTATAAGTTCACCGAGTTGCTGCGGCAAGTGAAAATACAGGAGGCTCATGTTATGCTACACTCAACCGCTAAACCTAAGAGCCCCTCTGCCTCCACAGGAAAGGGCTCTACAGAAAAGAAGGAAGTGTCTGCTGCCTCGTCCAAGGGGTACAAACCAAGACCCCCCGACCGACCACCTTCCCCGTCTCCGAGTCGTCCGGAAAGCCGCCCAGTTGTATGCTATAACTGCGGTAATAAAGGTCACGTCCTCCGTAACTGTCCAGAAAGAGAAGGTCATCCAGAGGAACACCCTTCCGATAGAGGGAAATCAGCCCAATCAATGGTCTGCAGTGTACCTATGGCAGAAGCTGACCCCGAACTCCCTCATTCTGGAACCATGGATGCCCCTTCTGACACTGGCCCCAGTGATGCCGCCTCACCCTGTGAAGCTTACAGTCAAGTGGGCCCTGCGGCCATCGTGCCCGTGGTACTGGAAGGGATATATGCATCGGCCCTATTGGACACAGGGTCACAAGTAACCATAATATATCACAAGTTCTATGACCAGCACCTTCAACACTGCCCCCTGAGGCCGGCCGAACATATGAAGGTTAGGGGGTTAAGTAATGAAGACTACCCCATCGATGGGATTGTAAGGGTCCAGCTGGAAATACTCCAACTGAACACCGGCAAGAAGCACCCCATGCAGGTAGCGGCCATGGTATGCCCGGAGCCCCAAGACCATTGCAAGTACCCAATCATCTTGGAAACCAATGCGGACATAGTACAAGCTATAATCCGAGCCTACTTGAAAGAGACCAACGAATTGCCGCTGGCCGATTCGCTCCTAGACCCCATCTTACGAGAAGAGTGCCACCGGGTATATGCCTTGGAGCGTCATGGGGACCTCTACAATCGTCAACGCAGACTGACGACCATATTACCAGGGGGAGTGCAAAAGATGGCCGTCTGGTGTTGTTATCCCGACCGAGACGAGAACGACCAACTGTTCTCGCTGGAGAGGTTGCCTGAAGAAGAGGAGGTTCATAGAGGGTATAGAGTACTACCCGAAGTGAGGGAATGGACGGCTAAGATCCCTCTTCGAACCTACGTGTATGTGCAGAATCTCTCCCCCTTTCCGATGGAATTTGATGTCGATCAGAAGTTGGGATGCATATATCCGGTCAGCCCGGTGGGAGCCACGCCTCAGGTGAAGGCGGCGGCCGCACATGAGCGGGTAGTCGATCTGGACTTCAACTTCGGCGAGTCGACGCTGGAAAGAACGGTTGACCACCCAGCTGCTTCAACGACGACATGTGTTCTCCGCGAGCGAGATGGATGTGGGGTGCAGCCGCAGTGCCCAACATACCATTCGAATGAGTGATGCCACTCCGTTCCAGGAACGTTCTCGTCGCATCGCCCCTCGGGATGTGGACGATGTGAGGAACGCCATACAAGACATGGAAAACGCTGGGATTGTGACGGAATCTCGAGAACCTTACGCGTCGCCCATAGTGGTGGTGCGGAAAAAGAACGGGTCCGTACGACTGTGTGTCGACTATCGAACTCTGAACAATCGCACGATCCCGGATCAGTACAACCTTCCGCGCATTGAAGAGATCCAGAATGCGCTGAATGGAAGTCACTGGTTTAGCGTGCTCGATCTCTGATCGGGGTACTATCAGGTGCCTATGAATGCGGAAGACCTGGAGAAAACAGCTTTCGTCTGCCCCCTGGGATTCTATCAATTTACCCGTATGCCCCAAGGTATATGTGGGGCGCCTGCTACGTTCCAAAGGTTGATGGAAAAGACTATCGGGGACATGATTCCACGGGAGTGTCTGGTATACCTGGATGATATTATCGTCTTTGGAAGGACTCTGGAGAGCACGAAGAGCGATTGTGTAAGGTGATCGACAGTCTGGGGAACGAAGGTTTGAAATTATCCCTAGACAAGTGCCGATTTTGCCATACCTCGGTGACCTACGTGGGGCACATAGTGTCCGGCAGAGGGATCGCCACCGACCCTGCCAAGGTAGAGGCCGTAGTGAACTGGCCTCGCCCAGAGAACGTCACAGAGTTGCGATCCTTCCTGGGGTTCTGTGGGTATTACCACCGCTTCGTGGAAGGGTACTCGAGCAAGGCTAAACCCCTGAACAATCTGTTGAAAATATACCCTTCAGAGACCGGGAAGAAGGCTGTATCGGCCCGCCAACCGTTCGGTGACAAATGGACATCTGAGTGTGAGCAGGCCTTCCTGAAACTGAAGAAGTGTCTGACCGAAGCGCCCGTGCTTGCATATGCGGATCCCGAACAGCCATACGTCCTGCATGTGGATGCCAGTCTAAATGGACTAGGCGCCGTCCTGCACCAGAAGCACCCGGAGGGTCTGCGGCCTGTAGCTTACATCAGCCGCAGCTTGACACCCAGTGAGCAGAGATACCCCGTCCACAAGTTGGAGTTTCTGGCTCTCATGTGGGCTATCACCGAGAAGCTCCACGATTACCTGTATGGTGTCACCTTCGAGGTAAGGACGGATAACAATCCCCTCACCTACATTAATACGTCAGCCAAATTAGATGCAGCAGGTCACCGATGGCAGGCCGCCCTCAGCAACTACAGCTTCTCCTTGAAGTATAAGCCGGGACCATTGAATATCGGGGCGGACGCCCTCTCCCGAAGGCCAGGACTACATGCTACCCCAGATGATGAGGAATGGGAAGAACTCCCAGGACCCGGAGTGCGGGCTATGTGTAAAACTGCCGCCATAGTTAATGACCAAGTGGCCTTCTCAGAATTGCGAGTGGCCGATTCCTTGGGATGCCGGTCGCAGGCTGTCCCAGCCGCCTACTGCGACAAAAAAGGGATGCACCTCACGCACGACAAGGTGTTCCAGTGGAAAGATCTGGTAGACTACCAAATACGAGATCCGGTCGTTAGTATCATCCGGCACGCCGTTGAAAAGAAGAACCCAGCCCTTCTGAAACGTGCGCCCAATGACTTGGTGGCCTTGCTCATGCGGGAATGGGACAAATTCGAAATAGACAATTGCTTGCTCTATCGGGTGGTGCAATACCACAACCACCCGGATAGGCGACAACTAGTCCTCCCTGAGAACTTACAATACCTGGTGTTGAAGTCCCTACATGATGATCATGGACATCTTGGTATAGACAAGACTTTTGGGTTAGTCAGAGATCGATTTTTTTGGCCCAAGATGCGAGAAGCCATTAAACATCACTGTCGCCGTTGTACTAGGTGTATTCAGCGCAAGACTCTACCTACCCGAGCAGCCCCCAAGGGCCATCTAAAAAGTTCTGCTCCTATGGACCTCGTGTGTATGGATTTTCTGTGTATTGAGCCTGATAGCCGGGGAATATGCAACGTGCTGGTCATCAAGCCTTCCCTTCTAAAGACCAGAAAGCCATCACCGTGGCGAAGATATTATGGGAAAAGTACTTTGTACATTACGGCCTTCCCAACCGCCTTCACTCAGACCAAGGAAGGGATTTCGAGAGTACATTGATCAGGGAACTGCTCAAAATGCTGAACATTGCCAAATCCCGAACGACCCCGTATCACCCCGAAGGGGATGTACTACCGAACATTTTAATCGGACCTTACTAGACATGCTTGGAACACTACAGAGTGCTCAGAAATCGGAGTGGAGTCGACACGTGGAAGCTTTGGTGCATGCGTAAAATTGCACCAGACACGAGTCAACTGGATTCTCCCCATACTTCCTTATGTTTGGGCGAGAGGCGAGATTGCCAGTGGATGTGCGTCTTAGAGTCTCAACGGATGGGATACATAATATTACCCACTTCAAATATGTGCAACGACTCAAAGACAGCTTGCAGCAGGCGTACCAGCAGGCAGAGAAATCCACCACTAAGCTAAATGCTGACAATAAGAGGCGATACGACCATAAGGTCAGATATCGGGAACTTCGGCCAGGAGATGCTGTGTTGCTTCGGAACTTGGGCGTACCAGGCAAACACAAATTGGCCGATCGATGGAGAGACGGAGTGTATGAAATAGAATCCCAGATGCCTGGCCTCCCGGTTTATCGCATCAAAGACACTGACGGCCGGGTAAAGGTATGGCACCGCAATCATCACAGCAGTTGGTGACTGGAGCAGCTAGGGGAAGGAGGTAGGGTGTAGGAGTCAGTGACTCTCTGCACTAGGCCAGTAATTCCCCTAGGCCCCAGACAGCCCTGAGTCACACTAGTTGAGTGTTGTAGGGACAGGCCCTAGGTTAGGGACCCTGCCCCATTAGCTATTCGCTAGTTAGGGATCCAGTGGACGCTGTGTTTCCCGCCACGAGGCTTGGGCTCAAGCCCTAGCCTTAAAGAGAGCTGGACTATCTTCACGGAGGCCGAGCAAGCAGTGACTGCGGCCTGCTGGCAGCAGACAGATCCTCGCCAAGGTACAGACGGTGCGGAGCTGCGGTGATATTATCCACACTGGAATTCACCCCACGCGAAGGAGGATATCCCGGCGGATCCAACCCCAGTGGTATAGCAGCACCCGTGGCTGGAGACCGGGCAGGTAACCCACAAACTCACGTGCACCAACAAGGCCTATCACCAGACATAGTGGCTGCGCAGTCACACACACACATTGGTATATGACTTGGGAGTGCGAGACATTGGGTTGGGGTTACTGGACACAGGGTGGGATCACTCTTTAGAAGGTTAGCGTCCGCCGTGACGCATAAGGTTAGCATCCGCCGTGACGCATATGGTGTTAGCGTCCGCCGTGACGCATATGGTGTTAGCGTCCGCCGTGGCGCTTAAGGTGATAGCGTCCGCCGTGACGCATAAAGTGTGGGCACCCGCCGGGGTGCAAAGTAGCGTTAGCGTTAGCGTCCTGCGAGACGCCGTAGTCAGGATACCCTTAGCGAGGGATACTTGTTACTATGTGTTGATGTTACCCGTTCTCTGTGCATGTTAGTAAAGACATTAGTTATTATCCAATCTGTAGTACGTGGTTATTGTGTATTGTCCTGCGAGGAACCACTCCCCCTATAGTGGGAGCCATCGCAGGTGGAGGCGCTGTACCGAGTAAGTTGTGTCCATAGCATTGTAATTGCCCCAGGTTCCCTTAGCGGAAGCTCAGCCCTCCTGTGAACCAACAGGTACCACACCACACGCCTATGGTAACGTTGCACGTTTCTCCGCTCCCACAGTACAATCTGCGATTTGGGGGGGGGGGCGGGAAACCCGTTACATATACAAGTCATTGCTTGCACAGTAAGAGATAATAAATCCTATATACTAATACTAATATATACTGTAGGCGTATGTAACAGTTACAGACCAGATTAAAATGTGAGACAGCTTTAGTTTTAAAAGAACTTAGACTTGTTGCTGTGAGAGTCTCCAGTAGATTGTTCCAGTTTTGGGGTGCAAGGTAAGAGAACGAGGAGAGGCCGGATACTTTGCTGAACCTTGGATCCATGAACAGTCTTTTGGAGTCAGATCTCAGATGATAAGTGCATGATGTGCTAGGGGTGAGAAGCTTGTACATATAGGGCCTCATGCAGTAAGTAGCGATAAGCCCCTTCTCGCCAGCCTATTGGCAAAAAAAGCCTACTGCGATTCAGTAAGCCCCAATAAGCTGACGATAAGAGCAAAAATCAACGATAAGCCACTTTTCGCCGCTCATCGCCAGCTTTTCCAACCCGCTGTATTCTAGTAGCCCCGATCAGCGTCTCACAGCTGATCGCCGCTCTAGAATGGAGATTTCCTCTCCAAATCGCCTCGCCACAAAAAGGTTGCAAGAAGGGGGGGAGAAGCTGTGAATGAGCGGCGAAATGGCACTTAGAAAAAATCAGGCCTTTTTCCTGCATCGGTTTGATGCCTGGGTCTCGGAACAGAGATCCCTTAATAATTGTTTTATTAATTAATTGCTTTGTTCGTTAATGGTTGAATTAATTCCTTGTTGTGTTGGTTAGTGCTTGTATTAATTGCATTTATTGGCTAGTGTTTTAATTTTATTGAATTGGGGTGTTTAGGTGTTTTGGAATGTTTTATTATTGTGTCTTTTGTGCATAAATGTATTTTGAATATGGCGCCATTGAGCGCTATACAGCTTTTCAGGCCAATATTATATCGGTATGCTGTACCACTATGACACTCAATGGGTACAGAGTGGGTATAGTGGGTCCGGGGTAGGAAGTTAGGCCTCCTTGGTGGCTAGCGTGGCAGGGTGGGATAACCCCTTAATTATTATAGCGGTTATTAACCGCTAAGGTGATTAAGGGGCTAGGGGACATTAGAATGTATTCTGCTATGTATTTTTTCTGGCAATGGTGGACATGGCACTGCAGTATGCTGACGAGTATGTCCTTCATATTGGCTAAAGTAAGTAGAATGGTTTTATTTACTTTATTTCTGCTGGCTAATGTTGTGTTTAATAATGGGCAAATAATCTATTATCCATGTCATGATAATAGTTATTTTGCCCATTACTGTACTGTGTGTGTTTTGGGGGGAGGTGTATTTATTGAAATGTAGGCTATGTTTTTATATTTTATGTACAGGAATGGTACCGCAGGCCAGTGGGGACCCACGGGGACCACCCGAGGACCCTCGGACACCCACGGGGACCACCTGAGGACCCACAGGGGACACCTGCAGGGAGGAACCAGGGACCCCACAGCTGTGTTGGCCACGGGGACCCACAGGGACCACCCAAGGGCCCCCAGATCCCCATAGGAAACACCCGATGGCCCCCAGATACCCATGGGGATGACCCAGGGACCCCCAGACACCCGTGGGGACAAACTGTGGAACCCATTGGGGCCCATAGAGACCCACGGGGACCAGCTGGAGGCCCACAGAGCCTAGCGGGGACCACCCAGAGGCCACCAGACACCCATGGGTACCTGCTGGGGTGCACTGTGGGGCCTGCGGACACCCGTCGCGACCACCCGGGGATGCCCACCTGCCTGTGGCATTAATCATATGTGTAAAAAAATAAATATTGGTTTTATAGGGGGGCACAGGGGGTGGGTTGTGAATTGGTGCTTACTAATTTTTTTTCAGTTAAAATAGTGTAGATGAGCAGGGTGTCTCCAGAGAAGAACCGCATTGATTTGAGGTCCGGGAACACCCTGCTTCCCGAGATACAGGCCCCGTTGTGAGGTGCTGGTATCTCCTATGCATGTAAATATCTCGCGTCACGTGACCGGGACATTTAAATGCATAGGAGATACTGACACCCCATAACGGGGCCTGTATTTCGGGAAGAAGGGGGTCCCTGGACCTGAAACCATTGCGGTTCAGCTCCGGACCCCCCCTGCTCATCTACACTAGTCATAAAATGTAAATGTTAAAATATTTTAATTTTGGGCGAGATTTGCGCAGAGAGAGGCAGACCTATCTCTGCAGCAGATACAAGTCGCCGGGTGAGCCCTTTTCGGAGGGCAAATCATCTCAGCGCCGGCAACTCGCCATGTTTGGAAATGTTGCTCTCTCGCATTTGGGCCTTTCTGCATACCATGATAGCAACGCTGGCAAAAATGGTGAGTTCAAAACCCTGGTGATAATTTCTATTGGACTTTACATCATGAGGCCCATAGACGGGTACCTTGCCCAGAAAGTAGGTGAAGGCAAGACAGGAAAGATTAACTTTGCGCCTAGACTCAAGTGATGACCAATCTAGTTATTTGAGCATTTTGCAGTGATGTGTGCTGTAGTTGCATTGGAGAACAAAACGGCATATTGAATTGTAGAGGGTATCAAGTTTGCAAAGGTGGGTTTGGGGTGCCGAGCCGTATACTATGTCCCCATAGTCGATAATTGGCATTAGCATCTGCTGTGTGATGCACTTTCTGACCAGCAGACTTAGGGAGGATTTGTTCCTATCAAGTACACCTAGGGGCCTATGTTGTAAGCAGCGATAAGCCCCTTATCGCCAGCTTCTTGCCAAAAAAGCCTACTGCGATTCAGTAAGCCCAGGGAAACTGGTGATAAGAGCAAAAATCACTGGGGGTTTTTGCCGGGAAAAAAATTCCGCTGACTGCTTGGCGATAGGCCTCTTATCACCGCTCATCGCAAGCTTTTCAAACTCGCTGTATTCTAGTAGCCCCGCTCAGCTTCTCGAAGCTGATCGCCGCTCTAGAATGGAGAATTTCTCTCCAAATTGCCTCAGCAAAAAAAGTTGGCAAGTTTGTGGAGATGAGTGGTGAGACGGGACTTAGAAAAAATCAGGCCCGTTTTTTTCATATGTTTTAATCATGGAGTATATGGAGCTGTCATATACTCACATCTAGATTACGTATTTTTTTAACATAATTTGTATAATGTTGAATCGATTATTGCTGAAGGAAATGTCCCTGTATTTTGTTTTTTTCACATATAAACAGACAGAAACACACACACACACACACAAAAACACATTTTTCATACAATCCATCTGTTATGTTAAACATATGATGAGCCATATTTGCATACTACCTATCTAACATCAAAACATGCCATTTAGTATTCAATGAACTATGGATGTATAGTGTAATTAAATACTATTATTTGTGATTTTTTTCTAATTCAGATATCTGCATGTTTCATGATTCTCTCAAATATGGATAAACACATCACAAATTAGATATACAATATGTTTTACATCATATAAAAATGGTGTCAATTACAATATAGAAGTATAAACATTATTTTATGGTACTATGTATTTTAGTTATTTGAATACGATGTATTATAGGTGACTCAGGTTACGGGATCAGACTTTTGCTCTTAACCCCACTGGTTAACCCTCAAAACCCTGCAGAGGAGAGATATAATGTGGCATTCATATTCACTAGGTTGGTTATAGAGAGGACTTTTGTACTGTTGAAAAGTCAGTTCAGATGTTTAGACAGATCAGGCGGTGCCCTTCAGTACAGGCCTGACAAGGTGTCTGGAAATATCCTATTTAACTTGGCCCCTCTGTTATTCCTACTCACAAGAAGTTAGAAGTATTCGGGCATTAAAGATCACAATAGGCAGATGAGGAGAGATCACTGGTCATGTAACTTCAGGGAAAGCACCTCAGCGAGAGAAGGAGAAAAACACACATAGCACAGATCTGGCGGCAATGACCTTTTATCAAACAAACTAGTAAAATACACACTTACAGTGTCTCAGATTTAAAACAGCATTTATAGCTTAAAAAGCTAAATGACACAGCCTGGACGAGAACCCACGCCATCTCTCACCACACCATCTGACTCCGGAACTCCGGTTGGATCGCCACCTCCGTTTGCGGCCGGCGCTGCTTCACTTTCGGTCGCGGGACAATGTCGTCACTTCCGTTCACAGCATCACAGTAGATCGTAGGTGTATGCGTGGAGTACAGGGGCACCTTCTTCCACAGCTGCGTCACGTCGTGGGCGGTACAGCTCTACGCGTTTCACCTGTCTATTGGTTCGGCTTCCTCAGGAGTGTACTTATCCCTATTTTACATCTAATATATATACACACTGCATAAACGATCATACAATTAAACAATTAAACAATTACCAATAAAAGCCTGATCTGAATGATTGAGGAATGGATATGTAAATTCAAGGGGGACTCAATGGAGACTTGTATTACAAACTGACATGATATAATGTCATTTTTATAGGACAATCAATCACCTATTAACTGATAACATAGAAAAAATCTACATCACAGATTTCAACCGAGAAATGAAGATAGTGAACCGTATGAATGTATAATTATTGGCAACAATGTTCTTAGGATTTATACTAGGAGTAAAAATACAAAGGTATTGTCCAGAGTTAAAGAGACAACTATTAAAGGTAAATTACAACCACTTGGTACTGATAAACTTCCTCATCTATACAAACACATAAAGATTAAATTGGAGGGGTGTCAAACAATGACTACATTTATACCGACATATTAGAGAACATCATAGACAGCAATAAACTATAGATTTATTCATAAGAGTTGTAATTAAACTCGCAATTTAACAATGGGAAACAAAAAAAGGGGGAGAGAGAGGTAGATATTAGTGATTTCATAAAAAAGGAACAATATCAATTTCCATGTTTAAACCTCTTGGAGATAATGTTCTCATTTTGTGTATCCAAAAAGTTTCTCTTTTTCTCAATTCCACATTTCTATCCCCCCCTCTCCAATGTTGCAGAACGTGTTCTATTGCAATAAAGGTCAAGCCAGCACTATCTCCCTGATGGAATTTAGCAAAATGATTAGACACACTATGTGTTTCTAGTTTCCTTTTAATACTACTTAGATGCTCCAAAATCCGGGTCCGAATCGGTCTCTCTGTTTTCCCAATATATTGCATCTTACATGCATACTCTAAAAGGTATATGATATGATCAGTTCTGCATGTCATACAGGAATCTATAAGGAATTTCCCCCCCGTGACATTTGAGGTGAATTCGGTGTTGCTGGCGGACCTAAATTGACAGGTTCTGCACGTTCTGCATCCATAAAAACCTTTACTGGTCTGTAGCCAACTATTTCCCCCTGATTTGATAGTTTTAAGTGTGCTTGGCGCTAAATGATGTTTTAAGTTGGCTGCTTTCCTGAATATTATGTTTGGTTTATCCGGAATGTGAGTTCCCAAAATTAGATCATTTTTTAAGATATCCCAATGTTTGTTGATAATGGTTTTGATTTCTCCTGCTTCTCTATTATAATTTGTTAGGAAGGCATAATCAAATCTGCCCTCTCTAGTATTGGTTTTCATCTTAGGTTTTAAGAGATCTGTTCTGTTTATTTCATCCACCCTTTGTATTGCTTTATCTAACATGTTCTCATTGTAGTTTTTATCTAAAAATCTCTGTTTTAACATATTGGTTTGTGACTTAAAGATATTTGCTACAATTTCTCCAGATACGGGAGAATTGTCCAGCTGGCACATTATCCATCCATTTGGGCAAGTGACAGCTGGACCTAAGGATATAGTTATTCTTATCTGTATCTTTAAAGTATGTTTCTGTTTAAACAATCCCATTTTCCACATATATAGTTAAATCAAGGAAATGGACGCGATCCTGACCGAGTACACTGGTAAATCTAAGGTTACTATCATTATCATTGTGACGATGGAGGGGATTTGGCCCGGGATTAAAGGGGTTGCACCCCATTTGGCCACCCCTGACCTCACCTGGGAGTCAAAGGGTTAACTGGGCTAAGACCCAGAACTGTGATTTAACCCCTGTAATGACATGTACATGTGTATTCCCCTGTTCCCTTGTTCCCTTGTAATGTCTGGTTAATCAGTGTCTGCATCACACACACACTAGAATCCATCCGGGAGCACAAGGGTTAATAGTCCTTTAATGATTATAGCTCTTCCGTAGGTCATAGCAAGTCGCTTTTTGGACCATATGGTGTCCCAGTTCTGGCAATGAGAACTGGGAAGTTTGGTTCTGCCCGACCCAACAGAACCAGATATTTTAATACGTTTATGTTTTATGCTTAATACTGTATTTTAAGGTATGGATAAGCTTCAGAGGAATTCCTTTGCTATCAGGATGACAGATGGCCCTAGAGACATGGCTAGAACTTAAGTTTGGTTCGAAAGGTTTTATCACCCTGTCTCTGTGAGAATGGAGGGGGGCGCATTCCATAGCAGTTTTTAAGTGTCGCACTTATCACTGTCCAACACAGGTTATCTTGTACAAGATCCAGAGGGGTAGCTGGCCTGGCATTCCATTTGCACATGTGGGGCCTCAGAAAGGAGACCCCAGAGTTCTACTGCACATGTGCCAGCTAGCAGGGGGGCCTGTCCTAAAATGTGTTCCCCCATCAAAGATTGGCTGGAGATAATTGCAAACCAATCCCAGGGTCTTAATGTTACAGATAGAGGGACAAAGGGTTTATAACCTGCTGTTTCCCATCTATCCTTTGTCTTCATTTTTGGTCTTCATGCAAAGTCTTCATTCGTTTTCGTTTGCTGATATGGTTACCTGATACCACCTGAATGGTTTCCTGATTGCTGAGAGAAACGCTATGCACTGTCTTCCTGCCCGAGGTCTTTTCATGCTTTTGGGTGTCTTTATGACTATGAAGAGTGCTGTATGAACAGCCAGTCCAGCTGTGACTGCTTCATCATTTCCCTTTTACGTCAGTGTCTATATTTTGCTTGTTATTTGTACATATTTGCTGTGTTCACCTTTATCAAGGAATAAATTATATTTATCATATCTTAAGTCTCGTCCCAGTTCAAATCCAGGTATATATATATTTATATATAGTTTTGGTGTAAATTACAGCCTGTCGCAAGCTCTCGTGACAATCATTCAGTGTGTTTAAAAATCCCTCTAGTGTCTCAATGTCCCCTTTCCAAATCAGGAATGCGTCGTCTATGAAGCGGCGCCAGAAGACTAGGTTCGCCCCGGGTCCTTCATCGGACCAGATCTTCATGTCTTCCCAAACTGCCATAAACAAGTTTGCGTAACTAGGGGCGAACCTAGTCCCATTGCCGTTCCACATTTCTGCAAGTAATACTCATCCCCGTACCAAAAGAAATTGTGCTCCAAGATAAATCTAATACTGTCTACAATAAATTTCGCTTGTATGTCAGGAAGATCTTTATCCTTTTGTAAAATCTTAAATATCGCTTCGCACCCCTTTATATGGGATGTATACAGAGAGGTTACATCACAAGTTGCCATCAAAAAATTACTTTCCCATTTTATTTTCTCTAATGTATTTAGAATATCAGCTGTGTCACGTAAATACGCTCTTTGTTGTACATATTTCTGTAGAAATTTATCAATGTATAATGAAAGGTTGGCAGTGAGTGAGTCAATCCCTGAGACAATAGGTCTGCCTGGGGGATTGACTACACTCTTGTGCCCCTTGGGTAGGTGATAAAACACAGGCAGCTTTGACTTGTCATTATATAAGAATTTGTATTCATCCTCATTTAGGATTCCCAGATCTTTACCTTCATCAAGTAGATTCTTTAATTCTCCCGTAAATGTTTTCAATGGGTTTATACCGAGTTTTTGATATGTATCTTGATCATTTAGTAATCTATAAGATTCTTTATCATAGTCCACTTTATTCATGAGGACTACCCCCCCCCCTTATCAGCTTGTTTTATTACAAGATCTTTATTAGCCATGAGTTCCTTTAAAGCAGTATTTTCCTCTTTATATAAATTCTGTTTCATTTTAGCTTTATTTGACATAAGGTTCTCAAAGTCATTGTAATCATCTGGAAGAAAACCTCCAGATGATTACCCTTAGCGAAATGGGGATTGAAGGTAGATTTCGGTTTAAGGCCCGAATGTACAAACTTTGACTCCCGTTGGATGACTGGGAGCACACCATTGTCTATTCTCGGTTCAAGATGTTTCCCTAAGAAATACCTTTTGACTGTTAATTTGCGAAGGTATCTATTTGCATCAATGAACAAGTCAAAGCTGCTATGTGACCTCATCAGTGCAAAAGACAAGCCTTTGGACACTACGCTGCTCTGGGTTTCTGTAAGTTTGATGGAACTTAAATTAAAAGTGTTATTATCTATTCTTGTGTGCTCCTTTTTGGTTCTCTCTCTTTTTCTTCGCCCCCTCTTTCCTCTGAACGTCTTCCCCTTTTGGTGGTCAGGCGTATTTCTCTCTCCTTCAGCGAGAGAAACTTGTTGTCTCTGTCGCTGGGAGTTGAGGGCCCCTCTGCTCCTAAAAAAGACTCGTGTCCCACTTCTCCTTGATCTAACTCTAGGCTATTTTCCCTTTCTCGTCTTTCCTTTGTATCTTTTCTTTCTGGTGAAGTTCTGGACTTAAGTAGCCTCTCTTTCTCTCTTTTTTCCTTTTTTTCTAAATCTATGGGGGTATAGTTTACTGTTTCATTCCTTTCGCTGTGTGCAGATTTTTCTCTATGTGTTGATTTATTGGAATTTTTGACCTTAGTAAATTCTCCATGGTGATTATCCTGTTTTGATCTTCCATCTCTTGAATTAGATCTATCGTTCTCACTTCTCCCTTTACTATAATGTGATCCATGATATTCATTATTACCCTTATGTTTGGGCCTCCCTTGATCCCATTTCTTATGGAAGCTTTTATTTTTCTTCCAATCTCTCTCTTCGTGTTTTAAGTAATCCTCCTTATCTCGCTGGAATTTCCCTGATTTGTTGGTATTTACTTCTTTGGCTAGACTGTCTAGTTTTTTCTGTAATTTTAAATCCCTTTCCCTAAATTCTGGGGTGTTTTCCACTGGAGTTAGTTTTTCCTTAATGGCGTCAATCTCTTCATCAAGTATTTTTAAATGAGTTCTTTGTTGTTTAGTGCCAACTCAATTAATTCAAAGGAACATTTATCCAAGACAGTATTCCACCTGTCCAGGAACTCTGTACCCTCCAAATCAAATGAGGGCTTTTTTTTAAAACCCTTAAGCCCCTTTGTATCCTACCACAGTCCTTATACTTCTCTAGAAAAGTCACATACAACTGCACTTAGAGTTTTTATGTTCTTTCCCCCTATGCTCCCCCTGGATCGTGTGATATAAGTTCTACAATTTGGGGAAGAGTGAAAACAACCCCACCAGAGGGTAGAAGCAGGGGGGTATTACATTTGATTTATTGGTTTATTCACTTGTGAGTCATTATATTGCACTATTAATCACAGTTTGTCACTTGATATTTAGGGCCTAGCACCTTGTACACCTTCCTTTGCACTGACAAGGTGTCTGACATAGTGATTTGTTGCTGCAATCTGCACAATATTGCATTGCGTCATAATCTTCAAGGCGACATACGTGAGGGTCTGGATGAGGCACCTCCTGCCCATGCTGCAGGGGATAATGAGCAAACAGCCAGTGGGGTGGAGACACGTCTGAATGTTGTAGCCACTTATTTCTCAGGTAAGCAACAATGTATATGTTAACATTAATATATACATTCATTCATGTTTATCACAATGACATGTTTAAAAATATTATCATCTTAGGATAAGGATGCCTGTACCCATCTTCGATGTCCAAGTTCTGATGTGTGTACAAACACATCTGGCTCAGGTATGTTAAGCTCAAATATTTTGTCTAAAAACATGTAATAACATGTGTAAAATGTTTGCATGAGAGGACAATGTTGAGCAGGTACAAATGTAATGTTCATTTTAGTGTTGCGTATGCGTTAAAATTATGTGTTTGTGATTTTTCATTAATATTCAACTAATCATATTTTAAGTCATCTGTAAAAATGTACGGACGTGAAAGTATGTAATCAAACCTATTTTTGTTTAACATGATGTAAAATATGAACATATGTATGCTACAATCATATACATAATAACGAACTGAGATAACAAAACATGTATGTCCTTTCTCTATCAAAAATGGCTGTATTCTTATTGGCAGAAAAAAAAATGGCGCTCGGTATTTGTGAGATGAGGATGAAAACGGTCATCGAACGTTACAGGTATTAACTTATTGCTTGAATGTTTTAAAATGTCTTAATTAAAATGTATTTGCGTTGCCACAGTCCATTAGTCTCTGTGTGGAATTGTTAGTGCACATTTTTGACGACGCGCCCGCATGAGAAGTTTTTAGATTAAACTCATGTACATGCACGAATGGATCACTTGGAACGCAATACAGCACACAGCACAAATTCTTTATACCGTCACTTGCATAGCACAATATGTGTAATGTTTGTCTGTATTTTGTTATGCTTATTATTAACGTAGCTTCCATACATAAATGTTGACATGTATTATCTTTCTTGATCACTAAAATTAAGTTAAAAAAATATACTATGTAACCAAAACGTTGCACTATAGAAACAGTGAGTATCAAAAAATTTCAGAACATTATTATTGTTAAAATATGTAGCGATTGTTATACTGTACGTGTGTGATGAGTCATCATTCATAACAAATAAATAAACATTATTATTGATGGTATGGTTACAGAATCATAATAAGTTAATGAAATGTGTTGGATTACAGTAATGTTGATTTTAAAATTCATTGTAAACATATCTATATCTATATATGAGAGAGAGAGACACATGTTGTTGTATGTGTACAATCACACTTTACTGAACAATGTATTAAGGATGACTAATTAACTGTCCTTATATTTCTGAACATCCGACATGCGTTCAAATAGATGTTTGTGACATGAGATGGGTTTAATGATTTTAGATAATGTCATTTCAGAAGAAAAAATAGACATATAATAATCAAATTTTTTTAATTAAATGTTCACAAAACTTGTCATCATGTCCTCAACAATAGCATATCATTAGTGGTATGTATCTAATACAATGTAAAACAAAAATTTGTGTTAACAAATAGTACTTTTTGGATACTAAACATTATATTTATTTGTTAGATGATCATTACACATACACAGTAAATGTCACATTCTATTGTTACAGTATTGTAATTAAAGCAAATTCAACATTAGCGTTCATTGTTTTTATATACATACTCAGTGCATTTCTTCAATTTTTAGTTTTAAAGCTTACTATCATAACTAAATTAAAAACATATTAGCATTGTTAGTGTCATGGTAGACCAGGTATTGCCAACATATTAATACCGGGATTCTGAGTTGAATACACAAGATGGGCAAAATAAATTGTAATTTATTTCCTTTTAAGACAAACACACAGTATTCACAATTAAAGTCAATAAAATACTTACTGGGATGGGGAAACAAAATCAAATGTCCACGGAACGAAGCAAATGTAATGCGATGCGATGTAAGCCATGTGACAGTCTTTGGCTAGGGGCGCAACTTGCTAGCCCTATATCTCCGCCAAAAGGAAAGATTTTGTAATGTCCTTACAGGATTTGTTCCGGAATCCTTAGCTCAAACGAATTTGGGAAGAGGGGTACAATCCTTGGTTACGCTTTAGTTAACCCCTCACACTCCGGAACCGCTGACGCTGTATCTTGGATGTTTCTTGTTGAATCTTAGATGGATCAGGTGAATCTGACTGTGACTGGGCTGCAGGCATTTTGATAGGGTTCAGGGTCCTATACCTAACATATACACCCAATACTCTTGTGGGAATAATTTTTCCCACCTATCCCAGACTTGTCAGTACCTTACAAAGAGGGCAGAAGTTGCTTCCCGGTTTGCACAGCGCATGTGCTAGTCTCACACCTGAGCTATTTAGTATGCCAGGCCCAACCTCTTTCCTGGCGACAGTAAGTCTTGGGTTTGGCTACCAAGTGTGAAGTGCCCATACTTCACACCGGTATCTGGTACTTAACAATATCCCGGCCACCCTAACACGTAGGGTCTCTGAGGCATTTCAACTCCGGACTTCTTTTAGACACTGGGGCACCACCTTAGCAGGGTGCCCTTTGAAGTCCAGAGATGCAAAATCCCTCAGCTCATTCATCCATAACATATGGGTATGTTAATGGATTCATTGCCGGACCAGCAGAAAAGGGTTTTGTGCCTCTGCATTTGAAACATGTGGAAGTTGAAGAGGAGCGCAACTCAATCAGTGGTGATAGGTAAATGAAAAGACACAATATAGTGCAACAATGTCTCTAAAGGAGTATCTCCAATTTTGTAGACTTCTATAAATTCAGAACTCACATTTTCTATGAAAAAATCAAGCATGTAACCC
>NW_027456277.1:0-22467 GCF_040206685.1 Ascaphus truei | reverse complement strand
GAGTGAAGACACAAGAAAACATTACATTAAAAAGTAGGCTGTTATATGGGTAATTACATTAATTTGTATGTACATAATATTAGCATGAAATGACAATCTAAATTTAAATAATACACCTGTAACATCTAATACTGAACAAGAGCTAAGTGAATGTCATCTTCCATATACATGCAAAGTGTGTCATAATGTATTAACATTAATCAACTGATGATTAATAGATATTCATATGTTATAAAATATGCCTTCACTCATACAGTGAATGAGCATTTATAAACATTCATGTGTACAAGGACATACTTGAATGTTTGCAAGCATCTGTACATGATCATACATACACTATGCATGAAAGAGTCTGCAGTAAAGGACACCACTGCACAAAAATATTTAGTGAATGTGCTTATTTATTTTTGTTTCTCATTTTGAGAGCGAGTCACAGGCCTGCTTGTTGGCTGTTGTGTTCGCCTTTTCCCTGTGCCAAGTACTCTGGCCTTAACTGTAGCACTTGTACTGGCTTGTGGCAGTTCTGGGACACTGGTTGTGGGCTGTGGCACTTCAGGGGCACTAAGTGTGGGCTGTGGCACTTCAGGGGCAC
The DNA here is from genome assembly GCF_040206685.1 of Ascaphus truei. Lineage (NCBI taxonomy): Eukaryota > Metazoa > Chordata > Amphibia > Anura > Ascaphidae > Ascaphus > Ascaphus truei. Next base: position 21,875 of record NW_027456277.1, on the reverse strand, counting down.
TAAGTGTGGCCTGTGGCACTTCAGGGGCACTAAGTGTGGCCTGTGGCACTTCAGGGGCACTGAGTGTGGGCTGTGGCACTTCAGGGGCACTGAGTGTGGGCTGTGGCACTTCAGGGGCACTGAGTGTGGGCTGTGGCACTTCAGGGGCACTGGGTGTGGGCTGTGGCAGTTGAGAAACACTTGATAAACATTGCAAGAGTGGTGGTGGAGCACTTTTTTGTTTTTCAGAACTAGTGCTTGTAATGTCCTGTTTACATTTTGGATTTCTTTAGGAACTTGGATGATGAAATTTTTAATTTGTGACATTTCTGATATTGACCTTTCATGCATCCTTTCATGCAGTGACATCATCCTTTCAAGCACTGACATCATTTCTGAATTGCAACGATTTTCTTCACCCAAGATTTGTTCTTCAGAAGCTGCAATAGCTGAGTAGGTGTCACGAGCAGGAGGATGTGAATGCTGTGTTAATCCAGGAGTGTAAACATCTTCATGGTCACTTGAGAGAATTTGTCCTTGAGCGGCAACATCTGGTTCTACAAATAAATAAAGACATTATGAACTGACATGGAACTTTCATTTGTTTTACACTATAATGATAGTTCTCATAGTGGAACACATAACATGTTTCCATAATTAATTATTTGTGTCCAATTAAACGATGATGCTTGTAGCAACAATGAAGTTTCGACTCAGTGTGAAAGAAGAATGAATTAACGTTTGTTGTAACATCACAACTCCTAGCTGATACTTGAAAACAGACACAATACATGTTGTGTCATGAAACACTGCATCTCCTGTGTCAATAACTAATGAGAAGTTCATTACATGTGAAAGGCATTTATTTTGCATGGCAAATGAAATGCTTCCAATGTAAACATTATATGGGCTGCACCTCATACACTCACCTTCCATTCTTGATGATGACCTTGATGAGACAGGTGACGAGACGTGTTCAGAGTCACGTGCCACAGGTTACACAGGAGCTGCAGGACCAACTATATAGAAGAATAACATCAGAATTTCATTTTCATGTGTACATTATTAACATTAAGTATCTGTAGTGGGAGTACTTATGGCTAAATATCAGCATCCCGTAACGAAATCACAATTCTATGGTTAGGGCAATCTGTATATTATCCATCTTAACATAAATGTACATGTGAAACTATTCGTCACATTTCTTTTGAACACCATACAACATACATACAATGTTCATGCAGGAATGCGTTATAAAATTAACTGGTCTGTTGTACATACACTGCATATGTTGGGTATTAATATAGCTACAATTATGTACATCACAACCATGAAAGCAAAGTTGACTCTGCTTATAATTCAGTACCTAATTGTGGAAATGTGTATGAATGTTTTTAGTGATCTGTCTGAACATTTAAGAGAAGCAGGTGTAGCGCTCAATGTGGCTGACACTCAGCAACACATGCAGTGTGTCGCTCACAGATGGTACTGGTGTGAGAAGGTGGCGTATCTATAACGTTACAATAATATATAACTGAACGAATGACTAACGTACGTTGTAATATACTGTGGACTGGTGCTTGAAAGTAGTAAGATAATTACCATTTCTAATGAATGTGATGAACTTGTGTTCACCTTGTCAGCTTCTAACAACTGTAGTCCCTCCCCCAGCACTTGACACCACCATGACCTCTTAGCTGCTTCTCCCACCTGTAAGCCCTCCCACAAGACTTGACCCTACCATGACCCTGTGATCTGGATCTCTGCCCGACACCACCTCCTCTGTTCACCTCTATGCTGTGATTACATATTAATTGAATCTGGTTTCACACACCGGTACATGAGCGAAATACAAATAAGAAGTGAGCTACATATGAACACAATTAAATATCATATGGTACATGTTCCTATGTATGCTCACATTATACTACATGAAGAGAAAAAAGAGCTTTCATAATACATAATGGAATTTGTTAGTGAAAATTATTCATGTTCGTCTTTCAATTGACAATATTCCATGCAAGACTTTATTACGCAGTAACGGCCTGTTTATAGGTGTAACATAGATTATCACAAATATATATATCTATTATATGTATATATGGATCGACACATACATGAAAAAGTGAATTATGCATTTGTGTGCACAGACACAGTGTAACGAACAACACAGTGATGTTAAACATTACTGTGACAAACAATGACTGCGGGTGTGCTTTGTGGTTATGCATGTTAACCCATTGTTTGTAAAAAGATTCGAACATAGATTCAGCTTTCAACTATAGGGGAAAGATGTTGAATGCTTTGTAAACTAGAAGGTTGCAGTGTGTGTCATTTGGAAGATCATTACACAGAATCCCTTCATGCAGGTCAAGTGGTGTATGTTGACTCATAATGATGTAAGCCACGATAGCTGAGCCAATACATATTTCCAAACACACATAGATATTAAAAAAAAAAAATATATATATATATATATATATAAATAATTTTTATTTGGACAACTATATATAAATATATATATCCGTCTGGATCAACAAAATACTGGGTGCAAATCCTATAAAATAAGTAACCGACACACTTATTCAGTGTGACGGTACCGACACCTTACTTTATTCGAGTGTGTCGGTACCAGGCAAGCCGGGAAATCTCCGGCTTGCTAGTGGCCACCCCTCGCGTGCCCGCGCGTCATAGACGCGCGGTCTTCGGGTCGAAGCGTCTTCGGCGAGCCACTGCGCGTCTCAGGGGGCTCCACGAGGGAGCCTCGACGTGGAGCTCCTAGCGAGTCCTGCGATGCGGCGGGACCAGCGGCCGAGGGGGTCGGGGCCGGAGACGGCCCCGAGCGGTAGAGGGAGAGCGCCCGCGATCGGAGGCGCCTTCCTCCGGCTCGCGCGGCGTCAGCTCTCGTTGGCGCGGCCAGGCTATTGCTGCGGCAGGAGAACGGGCAAATGCTCGAATAAACGTCTGCCGGCAGCAGTAGGGCAATACGATACCGCATCAAGATGAAATATCAGAGGCAGCAATCCAAATGGTAGTCAAAATATTGTATTGAATCAACAAGACATCATTCCAACGTTTCGGTCCACAAACGGGACCTTTATCAAAGTGATGTGATTTACAGAGTGAGAACGAACACACATATATACCTAAAAACCCATTAAGTGTACAGGTGCAAGAAATAATGAACTTAATCACTCCTCCCATCCATGTTGTTTAACCCCTCGTGTACCTGTCAGCAACTCAGCGGTTGCTGCAGCTCTGGAGTACCTGCGTGTATCTGACACGCATTTATGGTTAATGGAAAGCAAGGAAATCTCCATTAAAAACCAACTGCGTTTGCGCGAGGTTTCGAAATCTAAAAGTACATAAAACAGCCATTATTTTACTATTTAAATGATAGCACACTTAGGAAATACATCTATGCATGTTAGGAAACACTCACATATATAATGCAGCCATCCAAAAGGATCAGGTAAGCGAGGAATAACGAGGCTGCAAAAAATGGAACAAACTGCGCGTGCGCGAACCGCCGGGGGGTGTAAAATAAATAAATAGCTAAAGAGTCTGTTCCTTAAAGGGACACGCACCTCCTGCAGCCAACTGCGCATGTGCGACCATTAGATTAATGCCAACAGTCATAATAACTGCCACGAACTATAGAAACAGCACTCATAGGTGATGAAACGTGATGTGCACGTAGTACAGTAACATTTGTCACCTGGTGGAAATTGAGCTGAATAAATTCCGATATCTCTGTTCCCTGGCAAACCCTCCATGACGACAGGAAGAAATTTTTCACGCATCTGCTCCTCCAATGGAGTTAAGATTAGAGCTTGTGCTGGCGGCCCACCTCCACTGGCAGAAGCATGCATCCGTTGTGCTTGGATTTTTTTCTTTAAATTCGCCTTGATATCATCAAATCTCTTCTGACAATTCATGCGGTCCCTGACATGATTCCCACACGCAGACACAGCCAATGTTCTTTGGTCCCACATTTCTTTTTTTGAGGCTGAACTTGTCCGCCCTTGAAATACATAAAAAATATACGACCTTACTAATTAATAGAAAGACGAACATTTTTCAAAACTGATACCTGTTCCAAGAGATACCAAACATGCTGGTTTAGGTTGAATATGTGCAGCACATGAGCATTTACGTGGAAACATACAAATCTAAGGAAAATTGCATGATTATTGTATGAACTTTGGCAAACTTTTTGGACTGATGGTTATGGTCGTTATAAAGCATGAAGGATTATGTGTGTAACAATTAACTTTAATTGATAGATATTAGAGATTAATAGTTTGATATTAACACATGCCACATGAGATAGGATAAAATGTCTTTGAACAATCAATGCAAAGATTGACTTACCTAATAAATGCCCATACAGAGAGTCATAGTGCTCCAAAATCCCTGTGACAAGAACTCTGTTTTCCTCATCATTGAAACGAGGATTACGTGGCCGCTCCACACATTTCTTCCGATCACGTGCAGCCACAAAGCTTGGCTGCTGCTGACTGGACTCTCCTTCTTCCAATGGAAGAGACTCCAAAAGCAGCCCACCAGCAACCACCCCACCACCAGACAACCCAGCAGCACCAGCAACAGACACCCCAGCAGCACCAGCAACAGACACCCCAGCAGCACCAGCTACAGACACCCCAGCAGCACCAGCAACAGACACCCCAGCAGCACCAGCAACAGAGCCACCACCAGCACTCGCACTCACAGCAACACCACTCGCACTCACAGCAACACCACTCGCACTCCCAGCAACACCAGTCGTACTCGCAGCAACAGCACTCCCCTGAATCCTACGTTCACTCAGACGCGTACTCACACGACTACCAGTACCACTCACAAAGATTAAAATTAGCCCCGTTAAGACAGATATCCCGACATGCATTCAAATCATATGAATGCAATAGTGAGGATAGCATTATGTTAGAGGTTACAGGGAGAGAGTTGTAAGATATTTTATACTCTCAGATTAATTTATGTTTAAAATCATTCTCTCTTCCAGCCATCAATGTCACAAAAGACTGATAAAACACAGCTACAAAAGGTTGGCCTGTCCTTGTAACAGGGGAAAAGTTGTGAGCATAAAAAAGAATGCATTTGGGTATCTAAAGTAGAATACAACATGGCGGTTATAACAAATAACACGGGAATTCTCATATTTCAATCTCATGACCACTTGAGGAGTCTTACGGGTGGTCATGTATTAGCTATTCTGTAATGAAAACACGATGCTCTGAAAGGGGATTGAGCCAGCAGCGGGGTGCTACTAACATAGTCCCTAGAAAAAAGGAACAACAAAAGAACCAAATCCCAGCACACCAGTACCATATGATATCTCACAATTGGATATTGAGGTAGACCCTCAATTACTAGTGCTGCAAAGCATATGACCCACTTGTGAAAATAAATGCTGCATCCGGATCTATGATGATATTCTGTGTGGGGCTTTTAGCATTAACCCCTAGTTGGAACAAGATCTGGCTAGGAAAATAAGGGATGTCAGGGAAAGGTCCTGAGACCCTCCTAGACCCCTTAATGAATCTAGCAACATATGATCAATTGGACCTGGGGCAGCTCCCACAAATATAAATGAGATGTACTCACATCAGTCCATGACTGCTACCGGATCAGTGTGCTCCTTGCTGTGGGTAGATACAGGCAGAAAAATCACCCTTACCGGAGGAGGGAGGGCGAATCAGCAGGCACCACTGTGCAGGAAAAGATTGCAGATGGCTGGACTGGGCTAAAAATTCTTTATTAGGACATGGATTAAAAAACCAAGAGGAGGGGGACAATCCCCTGCGCCTCTAACGCGTTTCACCCAAGCATGGGCTTTTTCAATCCATTGGTTTTTCAAAACCTCTTGGTTTTTTAATCCATGTCCTAATAAAGAATTTTTAGCCCAGTCCAGCCATCTGCAATCTTTTCCTGCACAGTGGTGCCTGCTGATTCGCCCTCCCTCCTCCGGTAAGGGTGATTTTTCTGCCCATATGATATCTCATAAAGGGTAAAGATACCCATAAGAGCCTAAGTACTCAACATGTAAAACTAAATAGTGGTTCTTTTGTCTATCCCTTTTTCCTAGGGACTATGTTTGTAGTGAGTCACTGGCACCCGGCTGCTGGTGCTATCCCCTTTTACGGCATCGTGTTTTCATTACAAATGCTGTGTTCGGCGTCCGGTTGCCATACCAGCTGGGGGGAGGCAGTTGCGGATCAAGCATGGCACGCGACCGTCATGACGGAGTGCCAAACACTGGCGCAGGACTCACATTGATGTGAGCAATGTGGTGCGCATGCGTGGATCCCCGTCGCGGCGGTGACGCCACGGCTTGTTCCGTTTTCGCTCCGTTTGTCAGCTGTAGTGATTCACGCTGGGTGAGTAAGAGGGTATATATTTGTGTGGTTTAGAGATGTGTGTCAGCCCTCACCTTGACAAGGACTGCATGGCAGTCGAAACGTTGGTTTCATTGCTGAATACATTTCTTATAGAGAAGACCGTGTGCCTGGATTATGCCTCTCTTATTAATGATGCATCTCATTTTACATAGCTGGGTTAAAATTTTGTACGTACATTAAACAGATATAGACATTAAAAGAAGCTCTAATCTCATTCTTGAATTCTCTTCAAACATGTACTTCCTAACTTGCAGATACCGTACCTGTTAATAATTTGTTTTTAGTTTAAACACTTACAGTATATTATTCCACTGTTGTTATAATGCATTTATTTTAAAAGGACAGTAAGTAATGATTAACCAGATTTATAACTCGCTGCGTTTCATGTTCAGACTTGTATAGAGTTTTAATCCCTATGTAATGATTAATAATGATAAAATGTAATTATAGAGAATGTATCTTTTCAATGTTTGTTAGTTTCCTTTGCAACAATACTGAAATTCGTTGTAGGTAGTAATAACTCTTTGGTGGACAAACATGAAGCAAAAACATGATTTTACTTATTAGTGAGTGTTTATATTTTGCCTAAGATATACTGTCTTCTCACTCTCACAAATCCGATTTGTAACTTGCATTTGTATTATAAATTAAAGTAAAATAGATAGTAAAATATATGTGCATGATTCTGCTTTAAAGTAATTCTATTTTCAACCAATTGTGACTGCATACCTTTATATCCATTTTTAGCAGCTATTCAGTAAACTGCTATTGTACCGATCAGGTCACTATCACACTGAAACTCCCATGGAATTCAGTACCCCAATTGGCACTATTGTAGTTAAGTTTAGTGTTTGAGTAATATATTTATTTTAGATTTAAAGTAGGTTAATTGAAAATGTGGCTAATAGTGATTTGGGGCATTAACCAAAATAAAATACACATTTACCACAAAAAAAAACCCATTAAAAACACATTTTACACATAAAATGATTGATTGTCACTGTGGGTAACTAGGCCCTCTCAATGGGAAGCCTATATATCCTTAGTGTTATACTTATTGGTATTACAAAATAATTAAAGGTGCGATAACTGCTTTAAGAGCTGCTCGGGGAGATACAGAGAGACTGCTTCTCTCTGCTTCCCTCCGCACAGCTCTTACAGACTGGTGGCTTTCCCGGTAGGATTAACTCATCCTTCTGGGAAATTTACAGTCTTCAGGGCCATGAGAGCGATTGCCAGGAAGCGGTCGCTATACACCTATGCTCCAAATCGTGGCACAAAGGACAGTAAATCTTTCTACATCTGTATAATCCCAATTCACTCATTCATCTAGTCCCACCTTGGCTTCTGCTATCTTCTCTTTGTCAGCACTCCCGTCGTTAACCTGTCCCAATCCATCCAAAATGCTGCTGACAGACTCATCACCGCTCCACATCTGCTGCTCCACTATGCAAATCTCAATCAATGATGCTGCCGCCCATTACATCTCAGCCCACATCTCAAAATAAACCCCTAAATGCCCCTTCCATTCTGCCCATGACCTCCTATCTAAAAGACTTATATGCTGCACCCTCTCTCCGGGATTCCCCACCACGCACCATCAGACTCTGCCCCATCATTCAGACGTTTAAAAGTTCCATGAAAACTTACCTTTTTAAGGAAGCCAAGCCCCCTTTCTCAATCTCTACAGTTACAGTATAAACCATTTCAATGCTTCCTCTGCAAACTTGATGTTTCCCATTATTTTTCCTCCCTGTCGAATATTTCAGGAATAGCTTGTTTTTTTGCTAACAAGAGCATAGTAAGCACTTGCACTCAGAGTACTACAAATGTCTGCCTTTATTTAAGCTTTCTTTTTAGAGTGCCCAATGCATGTTATGAGTTACAATATTGTAAATACTATAAAGTAATTTAGTGTACAACATATATTACATAACTTAGATAGTATGTAATTATTTATAATATTTTCTATTACATACACGTAACTTCAAACTTATCAGAATACATAGACTATTTTTTACAAGCATATGCCCAGGGTATGAGATCCTATCTCAGAGACACTATGGAGGTGCTGGAGGTTCTATCAAAGGTAGAGTGGAATGAAGATTTTATCATGGTCACTAGTGACGTTACATCACTTTATACAAGTATTGACCATTCCCAAGGCCATGAGGCAATAGGAAGAGCATTGGATACCGACGATGATCTGTTGGATGAACAGAAGACCTTCATAATGGATAGTATCCTGTTTATCCTTAAACATAACATTTTTTATTTCAATTGACAATTTTTTCTACAGCAGTGCGACACTGCAATGGGGACTAGGTTTGCGCCAAGTAATGCGAACATTTTTATGGGGATTTGGGAACACGATAAGATTTGGACCAATAATCCATTTGGCGCAGACCTAGTCCTCTGGCGCCACTACATAGATGACATCTTCTTCATTTGGAGATGTAGTACAACAGATTTGGAGAAGTTTTTAATATATATTAATCATAAAAATCTTAACTTATCTTTTACGTCACAAAGCAGCAATTTGTCCCTTGATTTTTTGGATCTAACTATCTATATTGAGAATAATGTACTCAAAACAAAGACATTTTTTAAGAAAGTAGATAGTAATAATATTTTAATGAAAAATAGTTGCCACCATAATAAATGGCTGGATAATATTCCCCCAGGCCAGTTCAGGCGTATACGGCGTAATTGCACAGAAGAAACTACATTTAATAAACAGGCGATAATTTAAAAAAATCATTTTTTGGAACGTAAATACAAAGAAACAGACTTAGACCAGGGAATTACTAAAATCGGGCAACTTGATAGAACCGAACTTTTATAACCTAAAGACAAAAACCATTTAGTGAATTCGAAGTTCCCTTCATTACACAGTTTAACAGGGATCATAAAAGGATTGCAGGAGTGATTAAGAAGCACTGGTATCTTTACATCAAGATCCCATTTTTAAAGATGTTTTACCAGAGAATCCAAGAATCATTTTTTAAAAAGCGAATAATCTTAAAACATGGTTAGCCCCAAGCACTTTCAAAACAAAGAATGCATCACAACAGAGTAATTGGTTGACACAAAACCCAGGTTTTTATAAAGGTTCAAGCTGTAAAGCCTGTAAGAATGGAGATGGAGAGAGAGCGAATTTTAAATCTACTGTAACAGGGAAATTTTTTAAGACTGAAACTTTAATTAATGATAGAAATACTTATGTAGTGTATTTACTCCAGTGTCCGTGCGGCCTGCAATATGCCGGCCACACTAGCAGGCCACTGATAGTACGGATATTAGAGCACATTGGTAACATCTCTAAGGGTTTGGAAACACATAGTGTATCCAAACATTTTTTATTGAAGCATAATAGCAATCCAGAGGGTCTTATCTATAGAGGCCTGGAGCATGTCCCCATCAATTGACGGGGAGGGGACAGTTTGCAAGCATTAGCCCGTAAAGAAACTCAGTGGATACATAGGATGAAGACCTTAGCTCAGCGAGGTCTTAATATTGATATAGATTTGAGAGCTTTTATATGATTTTTGTTTGCTTCTCATCTGGTATCTGTCATTACTCATCAGTACCATTTTTTCCATCTTAGATGTTATTAGATGTTTAGCCTATGAGTGATATAGCGTATTGATTTTATCATATTTTATTGAATTCTTTCTCCAATTTAATTCATTGTCTATCTCCTTAGATTTATAGGATGATACATGTTTGTAATATGAGATATGTAGCAATTGTCGTCCTGTGCAGTGATGAATTCCATGGCCCATTTTGTCATATATTATAACATGTTTATGTCTAAAACACACATCAGTTACTGAGTTTATGATAACCATCAATTACCAGTTTTTATGCGCCTTTTTATGTATTATGTAATAATTTCAATGTTTCCATATGCTTAATCTAAGAATTTTAAGTCTGTTTGCTGTATGGCCATTTTATAATATCCCATGTTTGGTTTATTTATGTAACGCCTGTATGCCCGCAGACCTGGCCAGTCCCCAGTACTGAGGTGGGTAAGGGTATAACACACACCCATAGCAGTGAGGGCATGCCCGGAGTGTGGTAAGATGTGTTGCCGGGCCTGGTGGGAAAAGGGTTAACGATATACTTGCTGAGTCCGGGGTGCCAGAAGTCGGTGGGTTAATGTCCAAGAGCAAAAGGTCAGGGGCAGGAGAAAGCAGCATAGTGAGGTCCAAAGCAGAGTCCAGTGTTAAAGAGGTACACGTAGTCAAGCCGAGCCGAGATCAATCTAAGGGTATCCAAACAGAGGCAGGAACAGGAACAAGGAGCTGAAACAGAGAGCTAGGCAAAGTCACTTCACACAGGAGCCACAGAGAAGCTATGCTGAGCGACGACAGAGAGGGCAGACTGGGGTTATAAGGGAAGGAGGACCAATGGTAGCAAGGGGTGGAGCAGAGGCTTGGCTGAGAGCTTGCATTGATAGGTCCAGGTGAGCCGGAAGGGAGACAGGAGAATGATACCTGGTAATAGCCTGCAGCCAATGGGGGGAGGCGCCAGTAGCACGGGAGGGAAGGTAAGAGGATCAGGTGCGCGCGCCTTCTGTAAGTGCGCGCGCCCCGATCGCGTGCATGCAGATGCGGCGTGCGCCACGGAAGAGCAGCTTGGCGTGAGAGAGGTAGGATGTTGAGGGAGCGGGGAAACAGGGCAGGGAGCCGCCGTGGGGCCAGAGGTGATGGGGACCCGCTGAGAGGCGCAAGTCCCCTGATCAGTTACAATTTATTATTTATATGTGGCATTTAGCTGCCATGTGTCCAGAGCTCCTATATTTATATGCTATTTATATGCCATATATGCTAAACATCAGAGCGGCATTCTTCCGGCAGCCAAACAAGCATTATAGCTTCTGCGCATTATTAGGGGACACTGCAGCTGCAGAATATCAATGTAATCAAGACGCTACTTAAAGAAGAAACACAGATCCCTCTTCCAAAACCTGATGAAGCTAACCGAGCGAAACGCGTTGCTCTGAGGAGGACTTTTGGACACAGTGAGCCACCGTAGACAGACCTGAGTAGCCGTTCATTGCCAGACCTTCCGGACGCGGAAGTCAGGATACACGCCGAACGAACTGCAAAGGACAGCTGCTGTGAGTTCATATGTGCAGCATCATTTTTTATGTGTACTCATGTACCCTGCATTTGGTACATTTTTAATTGTTACATGTTTTTGAATACATTCACTCCGTTTTATACCCATCACGGCATATATTATGTATACGAGTGACACCAGAGGATTTGATCCTATCATCTAGCAGTGAGGCTTGGACTTTCTCTGAGTGCCTCCCACTCACATATGGCCATGTGAGTGGAATTTATATATCTATTATTTATCACCACTGTCACTTAACAGTGACATACACCGACAGCGCTTTCTTTCCATCTTTCCCTTGAGATCACCTCTACTATCAGTGACCTTTTGAGTGACCATCAAGACGAGGCTGTGGATTGTGTGATGGGCAGACACTCACACATGGCTGTGTGAGTGGTTTATTAATTATTTATCACCCATCCCCTCCATTCCTGTGCTTATAACACTGATTTGCTTTATGTCACACTATATGAGTGTACTACAGTAATTGCGTTTTCCCTTTTCTTCATTTTTGCGCTCACCTTATTGTGTTCCATTACATACACGTACTTGAATGAGTTATGTTGGCAGTGTTACGCCGGTGCTGTCCGCAGACCAGACCCGTCCCTTATACTGAGGTGGGGACGTATAGGAACACACACCCGCAGCAGAAGGAGCGTGTCCGGAGTGTGGTGAATTAGGCGTTGCCAGGCCAGGTGGTGTTTGCTAGCAATACTTGCCGGTACCGGTTAAAGAAGTTCCGTAGTCGTAGTCCAAGCTGCGGAGGGCTGTGGGGATGCTCGGTGAGTGCCGGGGGCATTCAGGAGGCAAACTCACAGTACGTTTTCTGGTTGCAAAAATGGGGGTAACTTTGAACATGATTTGCACCTGTGTTGTCCAAGTTTTGCTGCGTGCACACTGTGATACATCATCCCATATAAAACATACTGTATTATTTGTTTATCTTGTTAATATCTCACTATAATCGTATGACTATTTGTCTCTTTGCATACCATTTTGCATGACTTTTTCTAATTTAAAGAGTTTATTGTTTAGAGCCAGTAATGTGAGCATCATGTAGACGGTTCACTCATTTCAATCTCTCTTCACTGTTTCATACAAGATCTATTCTGAACATAGAAAAGACTATTGAATATCAGCCTTCATTATTAATTATTAAGAGAATGGTCAGATCAAGAGCAAAACAGATTGACTTACCATTAAGCTATTACTAGTTATAGTTTCTCAGTTTAAGAATTGAATATTAAAATATATGAGAAAGGCATCTCATGAGTGGAACTAATTTTAGATTAGTGAACGTACTGTAATTGCATGAATCTGGAGTGTTCTATATTAAGTGTCACATTATTGCACATTGTGGCTAACAAAAATGCAATTAGGATGAAAATACACTATGCAGTAACATTTAGGGCCTATATACATATACCCCCTTACGAAGCTCCAACGTGTGAAATGTGTAGATGTCACGCCAAGGTCATGCCAGTTCTAACAGCAGCGCCAGCAGTGTGAGACAAGTTTCAGGGGAGCGCGATATTCAAAATATCGACGTTGATCTCCGGATTTGTTTATGCTGACGATCCGTTTCCTTGTGCCTCAGCTTACCTTCACACTGTTTTACACTATACAAGTGCTCCAAATATAAGTTTGTCACTGTTACAAATTATGAGCCTCTCCAGCGGGGCACCCGTTGGCGCAACCATGTGTTTTTAAGTATTACTTTTGGATTATTTTGGGTTTTTCTTATGAATGGTTTTTTTTCAGATGGATGTTTTTTTAAGTATATTTGTATATGTTTTAGTAATTTGTATTTTTGTACTTTTTCACCTTGTCCTCAAATATAATTTTAATAGATTCCCAGTGCGCTGATCTGTTTATTGTCAATTTTTTTGTCGAGGGATCTCCCTCGGGTGATCTCTCATAGGAGATTTATGGAGTGCCCCTAAACTACCAGCTTCAAGGGGATCCTTACACGTTGAAGCCTCACAGTGGGAGAGCCTGGGCCAGATTGTTCCTTACCTTCCACTATATACAAATGTCAACGATCGTTGCTGAAAATGCTGAAAATCATGCACAATGCTTGACGTTTTGCTGATGCTTGCTCAATGTAATTTTCTAAAGGTTTTCCCATCATTCTTGGAACCAAACTATGAGCTCTACAATGCTGTATCAGCAACATTTTAACTGTATGCATGTGACTAAAAGAGGGGTTATAATACACCCCCCTTGTTCTGTGCAGTTGGGAGCAATTGACCATAAAAAATAAAAAAAATCAGTTAAAAACTTTTACAAAAAAGACGTGTGAGTGCCGAGCACGTGCGGTCTAAGTGAAACTTCTTTGTGTTTTGTCACTGAAGTTGTATTTTGAGTTTGATGTTTTTGATTGAATTAAAGACTTTTGAGAGTATAATTTATTTTATTTATTTTTCTGCAGGAATATCCATAGTATCAGTTGGAATACATGATATAATGTCATATATATGTCAATAACTAAAGAAGATACATATATTTTGGATTGTAAAGTATCTAAATGCCCTTGTAAGACTGCATCAATGGTCAAAGCTGATCTTGTAGATGTAATGGCTGGATTGGTGTTGATTTTTAAATTGAATATTTATTGCACGAATGTAATGACCAGCAGTGCTTCTTCAGTGTCAAAGTTTATGTTAAAGGCGTCACTTAAAATGATGGGTATTTTATGATGATCTTTCTTCTATAAAGCTGCACCTTGAATAGAGTACGGTAGCAGAATGAAATTGATACATTTTAAAATTGAAAAAAGTATATGACAATTTGGCTGTTGGGTAACATGCACTCTCTCTACCGCGCATATTTCTCCAACCGGTCTAACACTGACTGGTAATCCCAGTAGTCTGGCGGTGGATTATGTCTAAATGAGGCGTAATAACATGCGCACTGTTTTGCTTGTTATGGTACACAGCAACTCCACCGGCGCTAACATTTGGACGCTTAAAGTGAACAACACAATCAAATCAAAGTTAGGAATAGTCACTCGTTCTTTATTGTCCAACCAACTCTCGCAAATAAAAGTACTGTTACTGTGGCAGGTTTGCTTATAAAAGTACTGGTACTATGGCAGGTTTGCTTATAAAAAGCACTGTTACTGTGGCAGGTTTGCTTATAAAAAGTACTGTTACTGTGGCAGGTTTGCTTATAAAAGTACTGGTACTATGGCAGGTTTGCTTATAAAAAGCACTGTTACTGTGGCAGGTTTGCTTATAAAAAGTACTGTTACTGTGGCAGGTTTGCTTATAAAAAGTACTGTTACTGTGGCAGGTTTGCTTATAAAAGTACTGGTACTGTGGCAGGTTTGGATATAAAAGTACTGGCACTGTGGAAGGTTTGGATATAAAAGTTCTGGCACTGTGGCAGGTTTGGATATAAAAGTTCTGGCACTGTGGCAGGTTTGGATATAAAAGTACTGGTACTGTGGCAGGTTTGGATATAAAAGTAATGGTACTGTGGCAGGTTTGCTTATAAAAAGTATTGGTACGGTGGCAGGTTTGGATATAAAAGTACTGGTACTGTGGCAGGTTTGGATATAAAAGTAATGGTACTGTGGCAGGTTTGCTTATTAAAGTACTGTTTGCTTGCCTGATCGCATTTTCGTCTGCATGAACGACTTTGAGTGCTGTGTGAATTTTGAGCCAGCAGGGCTGCGCTCCTACACGCGCCTGATCGCTTTTTCATCTCCATCAAGGACTTCAAGTGCTGTGAGAATTTTGAGCCAGCTGGGGTGCATGTGCGATTGTGCATGCGCCTGATCGTGACGCATTTTCGTCTCCATGAAGGAGTTTTAGTCCTATGAAAATTTAGGTAGGTGCTAGCAAAGAAGTTTCTCTTCAAAGGATAATGGGTGGGCTTCTTTAACTATAATGGTATTAATTAAAGATACATAAAAAGATCAAATAAATTATTATTTTTTCTGTAAGCAAAAATTGATTGTATGAGCAAACTGAATGGTGCATTTAAAATTTTTAGTGATACAGATTTGGACAATTTCAAAGGTTAATTAAATGTCCCATTATCCCTGCCAGCTGATAGTTATTTAGAATTTAAACCATTCAATTTTGAGGATGGAGAATTTTAGGGAACGTTACCTTGATAATCTTTGTTATACAGGCAGTCCTCGTTTTACAACGCTTTGCTTTACAACGAATGGCTTATCCAACGCTATGCAATGCATACCTATATTCATTTTTACAACGCCAAAATGGCTTATCCAACGCTCTTACGATGCTTTGCAACGTTGCGTATGTGTGTATATATATATATACACATTCACATAAACAACGTTGCAAAGCGTCGTAAGAGCGTAAATATATATAATATAATACTATATAATATTATATTATACTATATAATATATTATTTATTATGTTATATTATATATATAATATAGTATATACACTATATAATTTATGTGTGTGATGCATATCTTATTGCCTGCATAAAATATTTGGTGTATTTTAGTGTTAAAAAATGCCTTCAGGAACAGAACCTTTCGTCCTTTAAAAATTAGAATCTCGGGAGGCGCATGCGCGACGGAGAGAGACATGGTCGCCTAGGTTAGGAGCTCCGTGCCTCGCTTGATAGAAAACACGAGCTGAAACCTAACACGATCCCCAAAACCACTGCCATTTACCCCATTAAAGCATACATCACCCCGAGATGTCCAGGAAAGGCCCTAAAGTGTCAAAAAAGAAAGGGTTGCCGGAGTACTTCGGCCGCGCCAGGATGAGCGGAGCGGGAGCAGAAATGGCGGCTAATTCAAATGCCGGTTCTGAAACGGAGCCGGATTGCGAAGAAGAGGAGCAGGATAACCCGGTGCTGCGTCCGGCCAGGCAAGGCGACTTTGACAAACTCTATTCGGATTTAAAGACACTATTCCAGGCGGAGATCAAGGATCTTAAGAAAGAGTTGACCGGCCTGGGGGAGAGGACAAGTACTTTAGAGACTAAGATGGACCACTCAACCAGAACAATTAAAAGACATGACAGAAAACTCAAAGATCTCCAGGAACAGATGAATGAACTTCGGGAGCGCCAAGAGGACGCGGAGAATAGAGACAGGCGCAATAATCTCAGGATTAGAGGGGTCCCTGAAGCTATCCTGGACTGTGCTGAATATATATAAAAATGGCTGGAGACCCTATTGCCAGACACCCCTAAAGATCACCTGGCGCTAGACTGGTGCCACCGGGCCCTGAGAGCTAAGCCGCTGCAAAATGAGCCGCCCAGGGATATTGTGCTCCGGATGCACCACTACAGGACAAAAGAAGCGGTCCTACATAAAACGAGACCCCTACCTGTCGTGGAGTTCGAGGGCATGAGGCTGTCAATCTTCCAGGACATATCCCCTATGACACTGGCCCGCCGCAGATCCCTGCTGCCGTTCACGAAGGCCCTACGGGAGAAGGGGGTCAGATACAGGTGGGCCTTCCCCTTCGGCCTTCAGGTGGCGAGGGGAGGCAAGGTGGTCACAATGAGGGAGCCAGAAGAGGGGCCAGCCTTCCTCCATAAGCTGGGCCTGGGTGAGGCCCCCGCGGTCTCTGACCCGGGGAGTCCACTCCCAGAACCCATATGGGAGCAGAACACCAAGTCCCCCAAGGGGCAGAGTGGAAAGGACTGAAGGGAAGGCATCCAAACGTTAAAGTTGAAGTTGCGGCAGTGGTTACTTTACATTAAAGTAAGATGTTGAAAGGGTGTCCCCGGTTCCCAGTGGCACATCGCCACAGATAGGCCCCACTCCCCCAAAAGAAGAGACGTGGACACCGAAAACCCGAAGTCTACCTCCTAATACGCTGGGCCAAAGACGGCATCAACCGAGTGAAAACAAACACACACAATCAAAAAATAAAAGGCCTACCCCTCCTGCAAATCCCTCTCCAAGATGGCGAAGGTACTTGAGATGGTGGGAACCCACGGTGAACCTCAGGAGCCGGAAGAGCGGGAAGCAGGAGCAGACGCCCATACCTCCACTCTGGTGAGATGCAAGATCCAAAATTGCGGTGGCCCGGAAGCGCGTCATAAGATGGAACCGGAAGGAGCGACGCCATCTTGAAGGTGGCGCATGGACGGATCCCGTCGTCGCAAGTAGATGACATCAGCACCCAGGACAGCCACAGCCGGAGGCCCCGATAGGTAGCCAAGGAGCGCCGGATCGGCAAATCGGGCAGGACCGGGACACCACAAGAGGCTGAGGGTAACGGCGGGAAATACAAATTTAAACAAGCATAGACACCGGCACAAGGGCAAAGGAGCGGCGAGCACGAGAAGGGAGGGTGGATGAAGGCTGAGTAAGTGGTAGGCTGAGGAAGGCAGCCAGCTGGAAGCAAGACCACAAGGGGGGTGAGGAAGGAAGGTCGGGGGGAGGGGTAGGTACAGGAGAGGGTTATTAAAGGAGGAAGGAGATAGAGATGGGAATGAGACAGGAAGTGAGGTAGTGA
Source organism: Ascaphus truei (assembly GCF_040206685.1). NCBI lineage: Eukaryota > Metazoa > Chordata > Amphibia > Anura > Ascaphidae > Ascaphus > Ascaphus truei. The sequence goes on along the minus strand of NW_027456277.1, from coordinate 3,881 downwards.
ATGGAGAATGGAGAAGGGAGGGATCAGTTGTTGTACGAAGGTGGGCGAGAGCAGGATATGCAGGTGCAGAAGGAGTAGAGAGTGGGGACTGGGGGAAGTGAGACTGGGGGAAGTGACAGGACGAGGCGAGTTAGGTTAGGAAGGGAGAGAGGAAGTTATAAGATAGGAAGGAAAGAGTAAGTTGCAGAGGGGGGTAAGGTAAGTTATATGTTAGAAAGGTAGGTGAGTTTAGGATATGAAAGCTGGTACAGACATCATTAGGAGAGGGTGGTTGTGTGGAGGAACAGGAGGGCAAGTTACACAGATTCAGAGAGATAAGGGGTTGGTAAATAGTTCACACTCACCAAAAGTCTGTGCGTTCGGGAAGTGTAGGCGCAGCATATAGCGAAAGGAGCGGGGGAGGAATAAAGAAGATTAGGTGTCACTAAGGATACGGGGAGACAGAGGGGCCGATGCAATAAGACAGAAAAAGACTGGGATGTGGGGACATCCACTAATAGTTAGGTTTCGTTAATAAAGTTTGGAGAAGAGCGGGGCGGGAGTAACTGGAGGTGACCTACCTCAAAGTCAGCATGGGCCTCGCGCTAGGGAAGGGGAGGGAGGTTCCCCAGGGCCCTAGTGAAACCCTTTGGGTCAGGACTCCTGGACAGGGCATCTCCCGCTCAAAGCCAACCCTGGACTGCTGGAAAAGAATTCGGGAACCCAAAGTAAAGGACCTCGACGTGAGGACAATCTCGTCAAGACGTCGAGAAATATTATGTCATGAAATGTGTTGTGTGTTGTTTATGTCTCCCCCGGTTTCCCCCTTTGTGTGCCCCCCCCCCTCTGTTTCTTCAGGCGAGAGGATGGCGAGCCGAGACACGTGGAAGAGTCATCGCTCCAGAGGCGAAACCCACGTCCAAGGCAGAACCAGAAGGCGGCCGGAATATCAACTCACGATCTACAATGAGTAAGGAACTCCAGCTCATATCACACAACGTTAAGGGGTTTAACAGCCTGGCAAAGCGCAGGGTGGCCTTCAGGGATTATAAACGTAAAGGGGCGGAAATCTTATTCTTACAAGAAACTCATTTTTCCCAGGACAACTACCCGAGATACCTAGACAAAGATTTTAGGGTACACTTCATGTCCTCTGCAAGAGTGAAAAAGCATGGGGTGGCCATCTTAATACATAACCACATACCATTTGTTCTAGACAGGACATTTTGTGACAGGGAGGGCAGGTTCCTTATCATGCGGGGTGCTATACGTGGGTTTCCTGTCACACTGGCATCAATTTACGCCCCTAACAATATGGCCGCAGACTTTTTTGACAAATTCTTCGGGAAACTTCGCAAAGTGGCGAGGGGAGATGTTATTGTGGCAGGAGATCTTAATATAGCACTGAACAAAGATCTAGATAGATGCTCGACCACGCACGCACGCAACACACAGACAAGACTTATTAACAATTAGAAAGGGACTAGAAGACTGCCAACTACTCGATATATGGAGGGAACAACACCAGGGAACGAGGGAATATACTTTCTTCTCCCACCCACATAACAGTTACAGCAGAATAGACTACTTCCTTGTGTCCAAGAGAATGGTCCCCGGGGTCTCTCTTTCCAAGATCCATGATATTTCATGGTCCGACCATGCATCTATCGAGCTGCGATGCACACTAATTCTACTAGACAGACCTAGAGCGAACTGGAAGCTGAATGAGATCCTGCTGAAAATCCCAGCCCTAGCGCAGGAGGTAGGGGATAACCTCAAACATTATTTCGAGGAGAATAAGGGGTGTGGGGTTTCACACTCCACGCTGTGGGAGGCTCATAAGGCCACCCTCAGAGGGGTACTAATGAATTTGGCCGCCAAAAGGAAAAGGGACAGAGAGAGGAAGATCCTCGAGCTAGAAAAACGGCTGGGGGAACTCTCCTCCCTACATAAAATAAATAAGAGTGACCATACACTGAAACAGGTATTAGACACCAAAATTAAACTTAATCTCCTCCTCTCCGCCCAGGCCGAGAAGGAAATGGCCTGGTCTCAGCGGAAATATTATGAAAAAGCAAACAAGCCTGACACACTACTTGCCAATAAGCTAAGAAACAAACTTCCAAATTACCACATTCACGCAATTCGAAACCACAAGGGCGACCTGACCTATGGAGGTCAGGTCGCCCTTGTGGTTTCGAATTGCGTGAATGTGTTAATTTGGAAGCCCTGGGAAAATCGTAGAAGAGTTTAAACAATACTACGAAAAGCTATATAATGGAGACAAGGTCACCCATAATGCTAGAACAGGAGAGTCGTTAAAGACCTTCCTCAAAGAGGCGAACCTTCCGATTTTGGAACGAGGTGAGAGGGAGGCGGTCCAATCGGACTTTACGATAGAGGAGTTGACTGAGGTCATCAAAGCGCTAAAACCTTCTAAAGCGCCGGGGCCGGATGGCTTCTCAAATTTATATTACAAAAAATATGTCAAAATACTAGCCCCCCACATGTTAAAACTATTCAACGAAATTCTAGCAGGGGCCTCATTCCCAGCGCAAATGCTACAAGCCTCAATCTCTGTGATCCATAAACCAGGAAAGACTGTAAGAGCTACCGGCCCATTTCACTGATTAACTCTGATATTAAAATCTACTCCAAACTTATAGCCAACAGGGTGGGTAGTGACCTTCCCAGGTTGATCCACACAGATCAGGTAGGGTTTATCGGAGGGAGGCAAGCGGCAGACAACACCAGGAGAATCATTGATTTGATTGATCTGGTCCAACAGAAAAACATACACTCCATGGTGTTAAGTCTGGATGCTGAGAAAGCCTTCGATAGGATAGACTGGCCCTACCTAACAGAGACATTGAGAGCATTTGGCTTTGAGGAACGCCTCCTGCAAGCCATCCTCGCCTTATACGAAAGTCCTACAGCGAGAGTGCGACATCAGGGCTTCCCCTCAGAACAATTTGCAATCAAGAGCGGTACTAGGCAGGGGTGCCCGCTGTCGCCACTGCTGTTTGCCTTGTGCATAGAGCCCTTAGCGGCACACATTAGAAATAGCCCAGACATCTCAGGAATACCAGTCGGCGATCAGATGCACAAGGCCGCCCTATATGCCGATGATGTTATTCTAACATTATCCAAACCTCTCACGTCGCTCCCAAATGTTTTCAACATCCTGGGTAAATTCAACCAAATCTCGGGGTTTAAAATCAATCAGTCTAAATCTGAAGCCCTCAATATTAATTTACCAAAAGAAGTAGAAAAGCTGATTGACCTCAATTTTAATTTCAAATGGCAAGCCTCCGCTATTAAATATTTAGGGGTATATCTCACAAGGGACTACAAAACGCTATATAAAGCAAACTTTCCCAGGGTAATTAAGACATTAGGGGAGGATCTCAGGACTTGGATGAAGGGGAGTATCTCGTGGATTGGGAGGATACATAGCGTGAAAATGAACCTCCTCCCAAGGATGTTATATCTTTTCCAGAGCCTCCCTATCCCTTTGGTACAAGCTGACATCCTCTCCTTACAGTCACAAATCATGAAATTCATTTGGAACAAGAAAAGTCCACGAATTGCTAAGGGTATCTTAAAACGGCCCACAACCAGAGGAGGTTTAGCGGTGCCTTGCTTGCAGGCTTATTACAAAGCAGCCCAATTAGGGCAGATTTTCCAATGGCACACAGACCCAAGCTTACGGAGATGGGTCGAGTTGGAGAAGCAGTGTTGTGCACCGATCGAACTCCAAAATTTAATCTGGCTACCCAAAAAAGGGGTACGCAAGATGCAAATGCCGCTGCAGACCATAGCCAATTCACTACGAATCTGGGAGGCCACTAAATTTAGCTGTACATTGACTACTAGAAACTCACTCATGACACCAATTGTTG
>NW_027456276.1:0-22480 GCF_040206685.1 Ascaphus truei | reverse complement strand
AGTATAAGGAGCTCTGTTTTAGCCATGTTGAGTTTAAGGCAACGGAGGGCCATCCAGGATGATATAGCAGAGAGACATTCAGAAACTTTGGTTTGTACAGCAGGTGTAAGGTCGGGTTTTGAAAAGTATATTTGTGAGTCTTCAGCATAGAGGTGATAATTAAACCCAAAAAATGTTATTAGGTCATCTAGAGAGAGTGTGTACAGAGAAAAGAGAAGAGGTCCCAGGACAGGGCCCTTGGGTACCCCCACAGAGAGATCAATAGAGGAGGAGGTGTTAGTAGAAGAGGCACTGAAAGTACGATGGGAGTGGTAGGATGAGATCCAGGATAGAGCTTTGTTCTGAATACCAAGAGTATGGAGAATGTGAAGGAGAAAAGGGTGGTTCATGGTGTCAAATGCTGCAGGGAGGTCGAGTAATATGAGCAGAGTGTAATGACCTCTGTCTTTGGCAGCATGGAGGTCGTCAGTTATTTTAGTGAGGGCTGTTTCCGTGGAGTGAGCAGTGCGGAAGCCAGATTGTAGAGGGTCTAGGAGAGAATAGGTGTTGAGAAAATGGAGCAAGCGAGAGAATACAAGACGTTCAAGGAGTTTAGAGGCAAAAGTCAGGTAAGTGAATAGAGCGCAGGTTTCTGCAGAACCGGGGGGTAGACGGAGGTGGAGAAGGGGAGAAGCGAGATAGAGAGAATGAGATGAGGTGATGGTCAGAGAGAGGAAAAGGGGAAATGGAGAAATCAGAGAGAGAGAGAAGTTTTTAGTGAAAACCAGGTCTAAGTAGTGGCCATCCTTGTGGGTGCTGGCTGCAGTCCACTGTTGAAGGCAGAAAGAAGAGGTTAAAGAAAGAAAGCGGGAAGCCCAAGGGAGAGAGGGGTCATCAATGTGGCAATTGAAGTCCTCAAGGAGAAGAACAGGGGAGTCTGAGGAGAGAAAGAAAGAGAGCCAGGATTCAAAGTGAGAGAGAAAGGCAGAAGGGGGATGAGTAGAGGAAGGTGGACGATAGATGACCGCCACGTGGACAGGGAGAGGAGAGAAGATCTGGACAGTGTGAACCTCAAAGGAGGGAAAAGCAAGATAGGGGGTGTGACAGGGTAAATAAAAGCCACCAGCTATATGCCTGGCAGACATATGTTTAGTCTGCAGTGCAGCAGTGAGGAGGTTAACTTCAGCTGGGAAGCTCATGGCAATTAGTTGAATCCCAGCTGCCTAATCAAGGTGTGTTAAAAACCCCAGGATGTGCACACATGCTGGCTGGTCAGCAGACAGGAGTGAGTTACTGGAGAGATTACTGAAACAAGGTCTGTCTTCTTGTATGCTGTCTGAAGCAGGGAAATACCCTGAAAACTCTGGAGAGAGAACAGCTTGATGTAAGGTCTGTTTGCAAAGTACATTTTGATGAACTGTTGTGTCCTGCACGCTGAAGAAAACCTGTTTTGTTTACATGCTGAAGATAAGCTATTTTTCTTTTGTTTGGTGATGAGAAGCTATTGGTTTTTGGTGTGCTGTATGTGTTAAGGCTAAAATAAATAAGCCTTATCCAAAAACCCCGCGTGTGTAGTTGCATGTACGCTGCAACATATGGTGTAAGAAGTGGGATTGTCAAAAGGCCCCTGCAGTTAAAGGGCCACACACACACAAGAATGAAAAAAATGGAAGAATTTTTTTAAGAGTTTATGTGCGAGCAGACCAGACAGCAGGGACAGTTAATGCAGGAGCAGGCCCGGCTACAAGCAGAGAGAGATGAAAGACTATTGCAGCAGCAAACCCAGCTCCTAACCCAGCAGCAGGCAGCACAGGAGGAGCGGATGGCCAAGCTGCTGACCCAATTCCAGGGGTCTGCCAGTCCAGACCTTGCAAGCAAACCCCCGATACTCCTGAGGAAAATGGCACCGAACGAGGATCCAGAGGCTTTTTTACTAACATTTGAAAGAGTTGCCGAAGCACAGGGCTGGGCTACAGATCGCTGGGCAATTGCTTTGGCCCCGCTCCTCATAGGAGAAGCCCAGGCCTCATATTAGGGCCTCCCAGCAGATCAGGCAATGGACTACCGACAAGTAAAAGCCGCCACACTGGATCGCTTAGGTCTGACCCCAGAGACCTACCGGCAGCAGTTCCGGAACATGAAGTACACCGCTAAGATGAGACCCCGGGTCCTCGCTCAGCGGTTATTGGACTTGTGTACGCGCTGGATACAACCCGAAGAGTGCACTAAGGAGGCAATTCTTGAGCAGGTGGTTTTGGAACAATTTCTACAAATAATACCCCCTTCCGCACGCATGTGGGTAAAACGCCACGCTCCTGAAACCTTAGCTTTGGCGGTCCGACTCGTGGAGAACTTCCTTGGGGCTGAGCAGCAGGTGAGTGTCCTGGACCCGACTCCATCGGCACTTGCGGACATCCGAAGAGGGAGGTCGGATCAACGGGGAACCTACGGCCCGTCCCTATGCAACCACCAAGGCCAACGGAAGGAGCAGTCGTTCCAGCAAGGATGGAGTCCAAATGCTAGTCCTCGCCGAGACTCTCATTTTCTTTCTGATGTCGGCTCGTCGCAAAATGAGAGGAACTTCCGAGGACGTCGCCCACAGGACCCCCCAGATGCCTGGTCTCCAGTATCCGGTCCAGCGGAGCGCTATCTACAGCCCCCTCCTGCGAGGGAACCCTCTCCATGTTCCGCCTGCGGAGAACAAGGCCATTGGCATGTGGACGGTCCACAGATGGATTGTTCCCTCAGCAGGACCGTCGCCTCGGCCTTCACTGGAGAAAAATACAAGCCCTGGCTACTTCCAACCCTGATTGGGGGAAAAAACGTCCAGGCCCTTGTAGATTCAGGCTCTGGGAAAACTCTGGTCCTCCAGGAAATATTACCGCCTAACGTGTGTTCTTTTGACTCCCCATGGAGTATAGAATGTATACACGGCGATGTAAAGCGGTATCCGATGGCCAAAATCCAGCTACAGGTAAAAGGCCAGGAGACCTACCTCAAAGTAGGAGTCGCTCCTTGGCTCCCTGCCCCCGTTGTGCTCGGCTGTGATTGGCCTTTCTTTTCGGACCTAATGGCTCCAGTCTCTTACAAGGAGCCTTATTCTACGGCTCAGGAGAACCTTGGCAAACTGTTCCCCTTCTCTGCAGACCTTTTTCCCAGTAGACACCGGGTTCAAAAGACTTGGAAGCAAAGACGCTCTGACAAACAGGACTGGTTGCAGAAATCTGGGTCTCAAGGTGACCATTCTAATAGCCAGAAGGCACAAGTGATGACTGGGGATGGCCAGAGGGAGAGGGATATGAGCCCTGGAGACTTACCAGACCTATACCTCCCTGATTTTCGCCAGAGGCAAAGGGAAGACCCAGTCCTTGCTTGACAGTATGACAAGGTGGTAAAAAATTATGAGCAAATTTTGAATGTACAGGGGGTGATAGTATTCCCCCATTTTGAGTTAACAAATGATATCCTGTATAGGGTGAATAGGCAGACACAAATAGGGGAGGACACCAGACAGATATTGGTTCCCAAGGGGTTTGTTAAATCTGTGTTCACTCTAGCCCATATTGTCCCTTGGGGTGGTCACCTGGGCAGGGATAAAACATTGGACCGTATTTCATCCCAATTCTATTGGCCAGGGATGCATAGTGATATTGCTAAGTTATGTGCGGCATGTCCGGAGTGCCAGCTAACTAGTCAAAAGGGACAAAAACCTTTGGTTCCTCTATCCTTGGTGTCAGTTCACTTTGACTGGATTGGGGTAGACTTGGTAGGACCTCTAGAACCTTCTTCGAAAGGGCACAGGTTTATTCTTGCAATTGTTGATTATGCAACAAGATATCCTGAGGCGTTCCCCCTGAGAACAGCAACGGCGAAGCAAGTAACCAAAAAGTTGTTGGAGCTGTTCTCACCGGTTGGACTTCCCCAGGTTATGTTGACAGACCATGGTACAAATTTTATGGCTAAGTTGATGCAGGATGTCTTAAAATGATTAGAGGTCAAGTCTGTTCGGACGTCGGTCTACCATCCACAGACTGACGAATTGGTGGAAAGATTTAACCGAACTCTAAAAGGGATGCTGAGGAAATGTGTGGATTCAGAGAAGAGAGCCTGGGATGAACTTCTCCCTTTTCTGCTGTTTGCAGTGCGGGAAGTTCCCCAGGCCTCCACGGGATTCTCTCCATTTGAACTGCTGTATGGCCGCCATCCCCAGGGTATCCTAGACCTCCTAAAGGAGTCCTGGGAGGAAAAGCGGTGCCCTTCTATGAATACCCTGCAATATGTACTAGACCTTAGGAAGCGACTAGATGTGGTCGGCCATTTTGCTAGGGAGAATCTTAGATCAGCCCAAGACAGTCAGGAGAGACAGTACAATCAGAATGCTCGCATGAGAGTGTTTCACCCGGGAGACCAGGTGATGTTATTATTACCCAGTTGCGAGAGTAAACTCCTGGCCAAATGGCAGGGCCCATTCGAAGTACTCAGCCTCACGGGTGATGTGAATTACGAGATCGCTCAACTAGGGTCCAGGAAGGGTAAACAAATTTACCATGTGAACTTGCTGAAACCCTGGAAGATGCAGCAGGCTTTATTCATCCACCCAGTGGAGGAGGAAACGGATTTGGGTCCTCAGCCCCCACGGGAGAACATCGTGGGTGACGATAAAATCCCAATGGGTAAACAGTTGTCCTCTGAACAAAAAGAAAAAAGAGAATAGGTGCAAAACAGCGCTAGAATTATAAATATAAATGTTCAGGCAGCCAGGTGAAAGACTGGTAGTACAACCAGTCAGGGGAACAAATGAAAAAAAGAGGTTTAACCGGCGCCAAAAAAAGGGTAAATACCAGTCCTGTTATGACAGTCCAAATACAGTCCTTGGAATGATGAATGGTGATGATTCTCACCTCAGCAATGCATATATGAAAAAGAGAGAAAGAAAGAGAATAATGGTGCAGTAAATCAACACAGGAGGGGGAAGGAAGGGGGGGGGGGGGGAAACACAGATATTGGCAACAAAAACAACAAACAGAGCATACAAACATGAAACACAAGCACGGCCTAAAAAATAATACAAAGCTTATTTATTAGCGTGGACATGTGTATTAACCGCATCCGGAGGGGCAAAAATTGCAACCCTACTTACGAAATGCTGGAAAGGTACAGGCAGATCTGCTGTAAGCAGCTGGGCTTTCAGGATGGCGACCGGAGCACTTGTGCTGGCGTCTACACGTGACTGGGGAATCAGGCGGATGTCTCCGATGCCGAGGCCTCTGGGCGGACGTGACGTCACCCCCGTTGTGTACTCTCCACCGGCTCACAGGACTCCAGTCCTCCAGTCCTCCTTAACAGCCGCAATGTCGCCGTACCTCGGTTAAAACACTTGTAGGAGACTGCAGAATTTCTCCTTTGAAACTGCAGACTGTACCACAGTAAAAACACTCTAAAACTTGGAACTTCGCGTCGGGAAGTTTCGAGTTCTTAGAGTGTTTTTAGCGTGGTGAAGTCTGCAGTCCTACAAGGAGAAATCTGCAGTTTATAAAGTGCTCCAACCCGGTCACGGTGATATCGCGGTTGCTGAGGAGGATCGGAGCTCGTGGTGGGACTACAGCGGAAGAGACGTCACGTCCGCCTAGAGGCCCCGTCATCTGAGTCATCTTCCTTCCATCCTGGTCACGTGTGGACGCCAAGCAGGGAGCTCCGGTCGCCATCTTGCGAGCCCAGCTGCATGCATCCAGTCCGTTGCCTTGACTTATCCAGCATCTTGTGAGTAGGGTTGTAATTTTACCCCTCCGGATGCGGTTTATGCACATTTCACACCCCAATAAATTTGCTTTTTATTAAATATATACCTGTGCTAGTGTTTTACGTTTGTATGTCTTGTATGTAATTTGTTGTTAGTCTTGGTCCACACATCCCCCCCAGTGTTTATTTACTGCACCATTATTGTTTTCTTTTCTTCTTCTTTTTTTCCACATATATCCCGTCGAGGTGAGAATCATCCTAATACATCATCTCAAGGACTTGCCATTTGGATCCTATACCCACTCGGTTTGATTTTTGTACTTTTTTGGCGCCGGTTTTTCTTTTTTTCATCATGTCACTCTGATTGGTTGTACCACCAGTCACTTACCTGGCTGCCTATATATAAATATTATTTTATTTGTTTTACTATTAGCGCTGTTTTGCACCTATCCTTTTTTCTGTGTGCGTGCCTGATACTTTATCACTGACCTCCCCATTCTGGGAGTTTTTTTCTAGTTGGGTTAGATGCGGGGATTGCATGTATTTCTTCTATTGACATCAAGACACAATATATCCGTAGGATCATTGTAATTAGACCACTTCTGGTCCAAGTGTCTCATGCAGCATCTGTATGAGGCGATAGTGTACATATCATAATCATCTATATTATATATACATATATATATATGTGATCATCACCACAGACAGATAGTATCTTGCTTCCAATTGCATGTTGTGGGTTACTCCGTGTGGGTTACCACACAGCTATTCTGTATTGGCAACACACTTACTTACCCAATACTTATTCAATACGTAGGATCAATGAGCCGCCTCACCTTGTGGATTTTAATTTATCTGTACATAATTTCACTTGTGTCGTTGTTTATAAGGATCATCAATAACATGTTGTTATTTTTCCTTGCTATCTATTTGATGGCTAATTAAGTACTCCATACATTTATCAATTCTTGAGTTTTTCCGATACCTTTGTATTTAGAAATATTGGTATTCCATGACTATCTGAGTCGGAACACAATATTAAAATGTTATGCCCCGAGTGCAGGTTGAAAGGGATCTAATGTAAGCACTTTTGTTCTATATTTCATGTTGTACTGTATGTGAAGCATTGCACCCTGGTTTATGGACATAATACTAGTTATCTACATAAAGTAATACCGTATTTGTTAAAACTACAGTAGAAACATGGCTTAATGGCCATATCTGCATGCTATATGGAATTGGTTTGAAATCTGCCCTTGGTAACTGTTTCCTTTTGATTATTGAATTCAAAGTAAAAGGTCATTCACACCAGAAGTTGCAAGTCTACAGTTCCACTTAGTTCCACCGTATAATACTCATCAGTATTTCCAGTTTCAAGCAATTATAACATGTGAAGCTGTCTGTTTTGCAAGCCTTCAAAGCTCCACAAAGTGCAATAAAATGGATCTAGCATTTGATTTAGCTTGTTATGTATGAGGCTTAACTTGTTGTCCATATCAAACTGAAAGGATTAATGTCTCATTTAGTATGTCATTCAGAACTTGCCAATAAACATACCAAGGAAGCATTCTTTCATAAGCAATGTAGAGAGGTTTCAGGTCTAGTAGGGTAGCCATAAAGTGCGACTATGATATGAGAAATATGCTTAAAGCAAAACACTGATAAGATTCCATTGTGTAACCATCTTTTTTTTAAATGTCATCCATTTAAAGACCTACAAATGATTTCATATGACATTTAAAGATTAAATATATGTAGCCTTTCTGTTGGCCATTTTATCACTGCTTTTATTATAGAATGTATCATTTGCTTGCTGAACTTATTTGTACTATTCATGATTGTTCCAAAAAGGAAGAAACAGAAATTAGAAATCATATGTGCATGTCAGGTATCCTGTTAATCATAAAACAAAATGTCAGAGTGGTTTATGAATAGTAAAAGATTGCAATTTTTGGAAAATTGAATACAAAAAATAGCTGTCTAGTTTGGCCTGTTTATTTGCATGTATTTTTACAGGATTTACACTACTTATTTCTATATTCAAAACATATTTAAGCCCAAAGCTGATATTATTATTCAATGTTTAAAATTGGTCATCAAATCTTTTACACTACGCAATTAAAATAATGAATACATTTCAAATGTAGCTACAAGGAATGTATGGCAAGTCACTGTTCAAGTATTTGTACAGTATTGCCAATACAGACAATAATTCAGATCAACCTGTGGCAAATCATTTGTTGACTGCAGATCACTCAGTAGCAGACCTCAGATGTACAGTATGCCTAATGATCAGGTTCTCCTTAAACTGAGAGGGGGAACACAGCACAGTATTTACTACAGAGCTTCTGGATACAGAAGTTACAAACTATAGGGTAGATTATGAGAAGTGTGCTAAAAGAGGGAAAATAACATTATGTTACCTAATTACTGTGGGTAACGGACATAATTTTTATTTCTTTTAATGGGGTTTCTCAAAGCTAATAATATGTATAAATAAAAAATGTAAGCAAAACCACCATTGTCACGTTACCTGCATTTTCCACTATGCTGCATTGGTCAAACTTTAAGGCCCATTATTAAGGTAGTGTTATTAACACAGATTTTCATATGTTATTAAAAACTAATGCAAATCTTGTTATGCTGTTGAAAAATATTTATTTATAACTCGTATTAACTTTTTCACTTAACTATATGGTTAACCCATAGTAAGTACAGTTAAAAAAAAAAACTATGTAAACAATTGTTTTAAAAAACAAATACATATAAAAGAAAACAGACTTACCTTGGGGCTTGTCTAAAGTGTCAGGCCTAAGGCGGGACCCCGGCTCTCCCCAGCTACACGTATCCCTCCTCACTGTCATATGCCAGGCCTCTCTGATATGAGAGGGAGGCTTTTTAATGCAGATCTAATAAAATCATTTGTATTTTTCAACTTGACCCACTCTCTTTTGTCTGTGCGCCATATTTTTGTTTTTTTGCTTATATTCACCACATCATTGGCAGCAAATCCATTAAGGAGACACAGGACAGAGACATACAATTGTGAGTATATTTGCATAGCAGTAGGTTGTTTCATAATAGGATGATCCAGGGGCTATCCCAATGAGGTCTTGAGGGGTGGGTTCATGCCCACTAGCTCATACCTTCAAGGTGCCTTTGCCTCTTATGGACTTTATTTCTGAGACTCCTACTCATTTACTCTAATCATTCGTTGTTATTATTAGTCTCAATTCCTGTCACTCTATTTATGCGTGACTTAATGATAGATATATTGATCCTGCACTCTTGAGAGCCTATACCATTTACATTTTTGTACATACAGTAGTGTGGAGGGAGGCCTGCAGATGGGGAAAGCCGGGGCCTGGCGGCAACTGCTTTGTCCGGCCACAGGGCCCCAAACAGCCACCGGGCCCGGGACATTTGTCCCGGCTAATCCCCCCTGTTGGCGCCCTGTTTTGAAATACCCTTTGAACGCTGGTAAAGCTGGGTGACACATTGAATCTACAAGAGGACTTCAACTAAACGTATTGAGCTTTTCTTAACCTCCTGCCAGTGGGACTCAAGTTCGATAACACATTTGATATCTATCGGTAAGGCAATTTAATCATGTGTTTGCGAGTATATTTGATGCTGGAAACCCCTTATTCGTATACTGTACATTTATTAAATAGATTAACACTATGGAGCATGCACTTTTTCTTTTTGCAGTTAAGATCTATACTGGAACTGGTGGATTCCATCCAGCTGCTAGGGCTCCACCCCATATCTTTATGAATTATATCTTGCATTGGATGATTTCCTAAACCGTAAATTCTTTTAATTTAAAGGAATCATATTTTTTTCATATACAGATGAAATCATTGTGTGTATATGCATTTAATACTAAATATATATATATATATATATATATATATATATATATATATATATATATATATACTCTATCAAATGAAATATTACTGTATGCTCATTTGCATGTCTTAGACAGGTCTGCAACCCCGCCTTTCACCATTATCATCAGCACACAGCGCTTCCACTGCAGCAAGGGATTCTGGGAAATGACATGCAAATGAGCACACAGTGCCACTTTTTGCTTCAAAGCCATTTTAAACATGGTCCCTATAGGCTTAAGCTTGCTGCATGGTCACAGCTTTAAGCACAGCCAGGGTTAAGATGCATAGCTATATGCTTTGCTGTGGAGGGTTTTTGTCACTTTTTTTACTCACCATAATATATATATATATATAAACAAAATACCCGCAACAGATTGCAATGATAACGGACACTAAAGTCAGGTAAATAAGTTGATAAATTTATAATCACCCCTGACGGTGCTAAGGGCAGTAAATATATCACAACAAGAAACAAACAGGACCCTTAAAACAGCACTCTAGTATGTCCAAAAAAGTACAAAATTATATTCAAGCAATATCAGAAAAAATATATACAACATAAAATTAAAATTCCTGAGGTAATGAAATCCCAAAAACCTGTCCTGACTGTCAACTATAATTCTTGTGTAAGTATACAAGACCATATATTTATCATAATAAATAATACATGTATACTACACAGAAATAAAGAACCATTCTTAAACCTCATTAGTTGGACCAGGTGAAAAAAATATATATTTTCACCTTAACCCATAATACACCGGCCGGTGCGAGCTGAAGCATAAAAGATGCAAGACATCCCTTGATAATATATCACATAACACAGCAATAGGAAAACCATGTGAGCAGCAGTGTTCCAAGTGGAGCATGGTCTGTAATTAACCTGAAAAAAGCAAGTGCAAGCAGCTTTTGATTTTCCAATGTGAACACGGAAGAGCTAGCAAGATCCCAAACATGAGAGGTATACGGAGCGAACAAGGAGATACAGGGTTCAGCTTCTGCAGTGAGAGAGGCACCACACTTGTCACAGAAGCTCAGTTGAATCCACGCTGCAGTGTTGGGGGTTTGTAAGGAATTGGAGAGCACGTCCCCCGTGGCGTGTTCCCTCCTTACTTGCTGCTCCACAAACCTCTGCACTTTTTACAGAGCACGTGTGCACCCACGGAGAACTTTCAATGGTTTCAAGGAGCTTGGCTCCGCCCCCCGATTGCGACGCATGTCCACCATGCGCAGCTCGCACACATGACACGTGTGCACCGTTCCCCAGCTGTGGGTCAACCTTCCTTATCACTCCCATCTGTCTCCTGCACCTCCCAGCCTATCCCTGCCTCCGCAGAGGCCGCTCCTCCGCTCCACCCACCTGTCTCATTGGTCACATTCCTTCATTTATGTTCCGCCGTTCCCTTCATTCTTTGGCTGAGCATAGTTCAAGGTAGCCTTGTGTTTCCACATCCCTGTTCCTGCTGCATTTGTTGTACCTTACCTTACCTTGCTTTGCTGTCTGATCTCCTGTGTACCAACCTGCCTTGACTTAGGACCTTCTCTGGATACCGACCGGGCTTGACTGCGGACCCTTCTCTGGATACTGACCCCAGCTTGCCTCTGACCTTCCGTACATCTCCATTCCTGACCACGGCATTCTAACAAACTACTATCCTACCGGCTCCTACCTTTGACCATGGCACTCCGGACACGGACTACTCTCCTGGCTCTGACCTCCGACCCTGGCAAGTATCAAGACTATCTTCTCCAATCCCGACCTGGCGACCTTGACTATCCACTCTCCAGACGTGCCTCCGCTGCTGTGGATGACGCAGTATATACTTTCCCACCTCAGTACCGGGGTCCCGGTGAGCGCGAGCATTACAGTATGCTCAGCCCAATGAACATGGACCCCCAATGGAGGGGATAACTGTTGATGGCTTCCAACCTGAAAGGCACAGGTTTACGGATGACTGGAATTGCATTCCTTAAGGCGAAATCTTGGTCAATAAAGTTACCTCCTGACCCAGAGTCGACAAAGGCCGAAGCTGAGGCTAGAAAGTTAGGACCCTTGAGAGATATGGGAAGCATGATACAGCTTGGCAATATTTCTTGGGAAGGAGAGATAGTGCCCAATGTGATCCCCTTATACCTCATTGAGCGTTGGCATTTCCCGGTTTGAGTGGACAACGAAGCAACTGGTGTCCGGAATGACCGCAGTAGTGGCAGAGACCACTATCCCGCCGGTGCTGTTTCTCAGTGAAAGATAATCATGGCTTCACAGCTGCATGGATTCAGGATCATCAGGAGCCAGAGGATCTATAGGAGCAAGATTGAAAGTAGGGTTTCTGGCGTAGGGTCTGGAAACCTGCAAACTCTCTCTTATAACAAACGACGGTCACAAGGAGGAGATCTCTCTAGATGTAATCCATACTCCATCCGTTGAGGTAATCTTAGGTCTTCCGTGGCTCAAACGACAGAATTCACAGTTGGATTGGACCAACAAAGGACCCATACAGTGGAGCTCTCAATGTGCCAAATCTTGTATTAGTCCGTGGCAGCAAATCGGCGGTCTAAAGATTCCCAAAGAAGACTAGACCATTTTATCCAAAGTTTATACTGAATTCAAAGATGTCTTTGACAAGGTACGCTCTGAAGTTCTTCCACCTCATCGGCGTTTTGATTGCCCAATTGATCTTTTGCCTGGCTCCGTTCTACCCAGAAACAGATATTACCCTCTTTCTCTTCCTGAGACCAAAGCGATGTCTGAATATATTCAAGAAAATCTGAAGAAGGGATTTATTCGGATTCTTCATCCCCAGCCGGAGCCGGCTTTTTCATTGTCAAAAAGGACGGTTCTCTTCGCCCTTTGCATAGATTACAGAGGGCTTAATAAGATCACCTTGAAGAAACGTTATCCCCTTCCACTCATCTCTGAGCTTTTTGATCGCTTGCAAGGGTCCACTATTATTTCTAAATTAGATCTTCGAGGCGCATAAAATCTTATTCGCATACGTCAGGGCAACGAAGAGGAGACGGGCTTCAATACACACGACGGTCATTACGAATATCTAGCTATGCCTTTTGGCCTGTGTAATGCTCCAGTTGTGTTTCAAGAATTCGCTAAGGAGATTTTTCGAGACCTCCTCAATCTTTTTGTCATAGTCTATCTTGACCACATTCTTATTTTCTCAAAATCTCTCTCAGAACACATCCATCATACCAAACTGATGCTGTCTCGCCTTTGGGAGAATGATCTCTATGCTAAACTAGTAAAATGCCAGTTTGCCAAACTTTTACGGCATACCTGGGCTATATTATCTCAGACTCTGAATTTTCCATGGACCCTGCTAAGCTCAAGGCAGTACTGGAATGGCCACAACCTACTTCTCTGAATGCGATTCAAAGTTTTTTAGGATTTGCAAATTACTATCGCAAATATATTCAAAATTTTCCTTCAACGGTAGCTCTGATCACAGTTTTTAACTAAAAAAGGAGCAAATACCTCTTCCTAGCCACCCACAGCATTCCAAGCCTTTGATTTACTCAAAAAAGCTTTTGTGTCTGCACTTACAGTATCTCACGTCACCCGGACCCCAAACTACCTTTCACCCTGGAGGTAGACGCATCTGATGTTGGGGCAGGGGCTATTTTGTCTCAGAGGCAATCACCTCAGGCCAAACTACATAAACTATACCCTTGCGGCCTTTTTTCTAAGAGGTTTTCCTCGGCGGAGCAGAACTATGACATTGGCAACGGGAGCTTCTTGCCATCAAGCTTGCTTTACAAGAATGGAGACACGTCCAGGAGGGTACTGAAAATCCTATCACAATTCTCACTGATCATAAAAAAATTCTCTACATAGAAAGTGCCCGCTGCCTTGAAGCCCGCCAGGTCCGTTGGTCCCTCTTTTTCTCCAGATTCAATTATCTTATCTCTTATATTCCTGGGTCCAAAAATCTGAAAGCTGATGCACTGTCCTGCCAGTTCGTGGTCGAAGAAAAGTCTGAAGATATATCTGAGACTATCCTTCCTTTCAAATATGTTATTTCCGCCAATTCTTTGATGTTCTGGATGATATCTTGGCTACTCAAACACACATCCCTAAAGAGCTAGAGGTGCCGGATGGTTTTCTATATGTCGCTCCACAATTTCGTGAGAAAATTCTAGAATGGGGTCATTCATCTAAGTCTGCCGGTCATCCTGGTACCAGAAGAACCTCTGATCTCATCAGGCAAACCTTTTGGTGGCCCACGATGTTAAAGACATTGAAGAATTTATCAAGTCCTGCTCTTCTATATATAAAGGAGGCATGCACTCCATAGTGAGAAAAACCTAAAGATTTTTCTCACTATAGAATGCCTACCTCTTTGTTGTGTATGTTTGTGTGTGTATGCATGTGCGATGGACGTGTAGCCCCGGGGTACTAGACTACGCATGCTGCTTTTACCTGTGTGACTAACAGAAGGCATGAGCCTCTGCCACTGGGAGCCTGGGATACACTTATGCACGGTGCAGCGCCTCCACCGATAAGGGATCCCAATGTGGTGGGAGTATTCCCTCACCGGAACCAACATACAAACGAAATGCACACAGTTGTATATGAACAGTATTTACTAGGCATGTATATTGCATATACCATAACACATTCCCCACATATACTTCATTTCATCATCACACATATAACTCATTGCATCACCGCACCTAATACCTCCCCTTTGTCCTTCCAGTAATGATGTGCCAGGGCACTTAACCCCTGATTGTCCACAAGAAATAGTGTATGTGTGAGGGATAGCGCTTCCCTGTGTTGGGGCCCGGTGGTGCACTTATAATACCTTCCTGGTCATAGTCTAGACCAAGATAACCAGCAACAATCAGCAGCTCCGTGACGTGGTCCCACGGCGCGGTGTGCTGCTCTTTGCTTGGATGACTCCGCCATCTGACTTCTCTGGAGAGACCTCCAGACGGATGATCCCTTGTGAGCAGTCTTTTACTATGAAGTCCAGATCTGCTTTCTGATAGTAAGCTGCAATGTCCATCAGCATCTCTCTCTCTCTATTGCTAGAGTGGAAAGGGTACCTATCCTAAGGCCTTTCCCTACAGCATACACATAGAGTACATCTACTGTGGCTCAGGGGACTAACTGGACCCTTGGGGGTAACCTCTGGCCTAGTCCCTGGAGCACATCTCCGTAGACACTACCTGCACAATCAAGGTCCAGGTCTTCACTGACAGCTTCCTGTCCCAGCATGCAATACACTTTCCTCCCTTCCAGGAGCAACCCAGCCATCCCATTCGTTGTGGTGAGTCACATGGCAGCCTCTCCCTATGAAGCATGGGAGTTGTAGTCTGTCTGCTGCCTACTTATCATTAGGGCCGCGTCCGCATAGGACACTGCGCATGCGTAACTCTAATGGCTGCCACGGGGGTGCCGTGCGCATGATCAAACCGGGAAGGCCCCTATCCGGCTAACCGCTGCTTCTGCCACATGCGCGAACCTGCGCGCGCACACAGAACATGGCGGCGCCCTGCGAAGGGAGCTACCAGCGAGCCAGTCGCCCTCTCCAACATCCCCCTGCTTCGGAGGTAAGGGGGGGGGGGGGAAACGGGGCAGCGGGTAGACCGGAGGGAACCTGGCTACAGACGTAAGTAACATTTTTAGGGTTTACATTCCTTGGAAAGTGAAACATGTTTGTGCAATAGGCAATAATATTGTAAGTGACAACATTCAGTTCTTGCACATTCGAAATAACAAATCGGATAGAAACTCTGGAAAGATGTATAAATATCTAGTTTAAATGTCAAATAATACTGAAATAATACAGGAAGATAACGTTGATAGACTTTTATTATACTGCACTTTATCAACATGAACCAAGCAAGTTATTCTTTTTTTGCATCTAATAATTCTAAATACAAATTAATTACCTGAAAATTTGCATCTTTATAATTTCTTGACATTTCCATGCTCTAGTTCCTTACATACTGACATTTTCATTGACGGCATAAAAATTGACTTATCAATAATTTACACAAAAGAGAGACTACTTAGAAAGACATATATAGAAAAGAAACAGATTAAATGGATCTCTGTTGGCAATGCAAGCATGCACCGGGAAACAATCAGTAGCTTATCAAAGGCGACTGTTTTGACATTACTGAAAGAAGCCTCCCTGTTAAAAGACCTTTAATACAAAAGCACTGCTTTCATTAAGTTATCACTTCCACCAACTGACAAGTCTGTCTGTTTAAGCTGTCACACTTTTCTTCACTTATTATATTCAATATTAGACTGCTGGCTTTTCCCTGGACACTTCATCCAACTCACCACCCAACAAATGTAGTTTATTCACCACATTTTTGGCCGCTGATTCATAAAGAGTGGATTGTTTAAGAGGCAATTTAAACAAGCATTTCCTTTAATCATAACACAGTATTTCTACATTTAATTATCAGATTAATAATTACTTAACTGCAGGACAGTTTGCACCAAGACTAATGTAATAAACTATTATGGTTGGTTTTAGCTTAAATTAAATTCTTACAACCAGTTCTATTTATTTAAAAAACTCAGGGGAACGGATTCCTGTACTTCTTTCTTTTTTTAAAAAATTTTTTAGGACAGAAGATGTTAAATGTTAAATGTTAATTATGATAATAATAATAATAGCATGTTCTTGTATAGCGCTGCTAGTTTTACGTAGCTCTTTACAGAGACATTTTGCAGGCACAGGTCCCTGCCCCGTAGAGCTCACAATCTATGTTTTTGGTGCCTGAGGCACAGAGGGATAAAGTGACTCCCAAGGTCACAAGGAGCCGACCCCAGGAATTGAGCCGCTCCTTCGTCAATTATTAGGGACACTAAATGGGAGAGGGTAAATGTTTTTTTCTATTTTCAGTTGAAGAATAAATTATTTGTAGTTTAACTTTATATGTTTGCTTGTGATTTTGGCACATTTTTCTCTACAAAAACACCCTTACATATTATTCTTTTCCAATCGGATTGGTTATAGAATAGTCTACTTTAACTACCTGGTAGTATTGCCATATGTCCAAATGTGCTTTTGATCATGCTTAATTTGTAAAGATCCTTTATTGCTGAATCAACTTAAAATGTTTTCACTATGACCAGTATTTACCTGGTGAGAAAAATCAGTCCAAGCTGTTAATTAAACCAGCAATAAAATACCTGAGGTATTAAACAAATTATTTACCTCTGTGTTTACCAGAGAAGAATAAATTGCAATAATAGTGCCGCAGGAGGAAGCCACAACCTTCATATTAACGAGCAATTGGTAACTGACGAAGTTCATAGGTGGCTTGAATAAATTAAAGTCAATAAGACACCTGGACCCGATGGTATATATCCAAGTGTTCTCACGGAGTTAAGTTCAGTAATAGCCATGCCAAATAGGTCATGCCAAACTAAACTTACTAGTTTCTTTGAGGTGGTAAGTAGGAATTTAGACCAGGGTAATGCAGTTGATGTGGTCTACTTAGATTTTGCAAAGGCTTTTTATATGGTTCCACACGAGGTTGGTGTACAAAATATAGCAAATTGGACTCAGTAAAAATATTTGCACCTGGATTGAAATCTGGTTGAAGGACAGACAACAGAGGGTTGTCATAAATTGAACTTTTTCAGGCAGGGCAAAAGTCGTGAGTGGAGTACCTCAGGGATCGGTACTGGGACCCCTGCTTTTTAACTTGTTTATTAATGAACTTGAGGTTGGCATAGAGATCAAAGTCTCCATCTTTGCAGATGACACAAAGTTGTGTAAGGTAGTAGAATCAGAGCAGGATGTCATTTCTCTCCAGAAGGCCTTGGAGAGACTGGAAACTTGGGCAGGTAAATGGCAGGTGAGGTTTAATACAGATAAATGTAAGGTTATGCACTTGGGAAACAAGACTAAACAGGTGATTTACAAATGAATGGGGATAAATTAGGGGAATCCTTGATGGAGAAGGATTTAGGAGTGCTTGTAGACAACAGGCTTAGCAATAGTACCCAAAGTCATGCAGTAGCTGCAAAGGCAAACAAGATCTTATCTTGCATTAAACAGCCAATGGATGGAAGGGAAGTAAACATAATTATGCCCCTTTATAAAGTCCCTTTATAGTAAGGCCACACCTTGAATATGGAGTACAATGTTGGGCACCACTCCTTAGAAAAGACATTATGGAACTAGAGAGAATGCAGAGAAGAGCCACCAAATGAATAAAGGGGATGGATAATCTGATATATGAGGAGAGGCTAGCTAAATTAGATGTGTTTACATAGGAAAAGAGGCATCTAAGAGGGGATATATAACTATATACATATATATATATATATATATATATATATATATTTGGGGACAGGAGCTTTCAAAAAACAATTTGGGAACAGTACAAGGAGCTTTCAAAAAACAATTTATCCCAAGGACAGTACAAAGGACACAGGGTCATCCCTTAATATTGGAGGAAATTAGATTTCTCACATTGTTGTTTGTGGCACACTCTTGTTTTTCTGGTGATAAGTGGCTGCACGCATAGCACCGAGATAAAATTGAGACTTTTAAATCCACAAAATTATACCGCTATCAATAAGGAAGAGCACGAAAGAAGAGAAAGGGCTAGGAATAAAGATTTATACATACAGTATCTCCAAAGAGAAAGGTACTGTAGTTCAAGAGAGAGGCTGAGAAGTGGTGAACCAATTAAGTCTCCAACCTGTAATGCCCACCAGAGATCAAAAGATTTTTTAGAGTTCTTCTCCTTTGTGGGGGACAGGGTTCCGCTTTCTCCCACTAGCAGAGAGAGAACCTCTGATGTGATCAAAGAGGGGAAAAATGTCAGAGGAAAGAGGGTTAGAAGACAAAGATCGAGAATCAAAAAGGTTAACAAAGTAATCAATAATATATTTAATCTCAGCTCTATATCCCTCAATGAGGGACACAATAATGTTATTTCTAAAAGACTATCAATTGCATTAACCAGAGGATCCAGCAACTTCGATCTTTTTATAGATGCAATTTTTTTTTTTTAGAAAACTTACCATAAAACGATTTTTCCTCAGGTCAAAATTCAGAATCAAGACTAGGTAATATTAATCATTTGACTCCTACACCCCAACATGAAACACATTTTGTTCATTCAAAACTTAAGCCTACAGTAGATCTACCGATTATCCTTACCATGCAAAAGGGTACCATCTGGAAGTATTTCACCAAATGATCACAAAAGAATTTGAAGAAATTTCAAGTAGCCATACCAAATTAATGATAATTTAACGTAAGAAGAGAAAAATGCCCTAAAAGAACTTATGGAAAATGAGCATATTGTTAAAAAACAGACAGGCAAGGGAGGGGGTGTTGTTAATGGACAGGGACAAATACAATATGGAGGCTTATCAATTATTAGGAGATTCAGATACGTATACAAAATTAAGAAAACATTTGTCAAGAGTTCACATTGGAACTAAAACATTTGCTGGATAGAGGCAAAGACAGGCATTTTTGAAGATAGCGAATATACGTTTCTGATGAGAGAGAAACCAATACTTCCCATTTTTTTTCTTCCTAAAAAAAAAAAAGAGCATAATCAATCTTCCGGGAAGACCCATTGCCCCATGGATTGACTCGCTCATTTCCAAGCTATCAGCATATACTGTATTGACTTTTACCTTCAGAAATATGTCACAACACAACAATCTTATCTCAGGGATACTACAGAGGTTCTAAATATTTTGGAGCACATAATACGGGAAGACGATTATATTATGGCAACATGTGATGTAACTGTGACTACTGTGAAGCGCTATGTACATTAAAGGCGCTATATAAATAAAGAAATATAATACAATGCAACTTTACTTTATACATCAATACAACAAGGTCAGGGATGCAAAGTGATCACAAGCAACACCGGCAAGGCAGGAGAAGCCAGAGAATGCGTGTGCACTGTCTGAACTATTGATAAGGGAGATCCAACTGATTTTTTCTCAATAGAAAAATGTATTGTGTCACACAACGTTTCGACCGTAAGATCTTTATCAAGGCCTGTGTGGCACAATACATTTTTCATACTTACTGTATGTTTTTGAAACACTAATTTTTATAAAAGGTTGCACAATGAAACAATGAAACAATTTTAATATATATGTACCAGTAATAATTTTATTTTTCCCCAGAAAAGAAACTTTGGCATCAAGCAGAGAAAGGCAAAAGGAGGGATTTAGATGGACCTACAGTATAATATCGCTGTTTTGAAACGTTGCTTGTGCATTGATTAATCTGATTTAAAAATCCAAGTACTGAGTCTTCTTGAGGCCAGCGGTCTCAAGCACGCATTCGCACGGGTTTGGCGAAGCCATTCTTTAAAATCTTTGAGGCTTTTTTTACAGTTATTGTGTCACTGAGTCTTCTTGAGGCCAACGGCCTATTTGAGGCTTTGTTCACAGTAACGCATGCGCACATGTGATAAAACCCTACTCGAATGACTCCTCCACACACATACCAAGAGAATTTCAAATTTAAGGGCCGGTGATAACTAGCACCTTCAACCCCTACCCACTTCACACACAAAGCCTTACAAACA
This sequence comes from Ascaphus truei, assembly GCF_040206685.1. Classification (NCBI taxonomy): domain Eukaryota; kingdom Metazoa; phylum Chordata; class Amphibia; order Anura; family Ascaphidae; genus Ascaphus; species Ascaphus truei. The sequence goes on along the minus strand of NW_027456276.1, from coordinate 2,306 downwards.
AACCAATGTGAATAGAAATGTTTATCCACACCTTCCCCAAATTAATCTGTTAATCTGAAAAACCCTTCTTGGCATCTAGCCCACTCCCAACCACTTCACACACAAATCCAAAGCAATTCACCTGTCATAAGCCCTTCTTGGAGAATCCCCCACACATTCAAAGTAAATTTGAAGTTCAAAGAAAAAAAAAAGAGACATCCCTTTTTTAAGGACTGATTTAAATAAACCATAATCTGAATCATGTTTTGATAAATTAACAATTTTTGCCATTTTTTATTTTTCTTTGGAGGTGGGGGTGTTTCAATGATTCTCGTGAATTTAAAGAACAATTTGTTTTATTTTATCTTGATAATCATGGAAGAATGAAAAATACAAATAATTATGAATAATACAAAGTTACAGGGCCTCATTCAGAGAGGGTTGATAAAAATTATCGCCAGGGCATTTAAAATTACGTTTTTTTGGGTGTTGCTATCACGGTATTCAGAAAGGCTCGATTACCTGTGATAGCAAAATTCCCAAAATGGGCGAGTTGCTGCCAGCGAGAGCATTGAGCCTCTGAAAAGGCCTAAACCGGCGATCCATTTCTGCTGCAGAGAGAGCGGCTCTGAGAGAGCTGCCTCTCATAGCTGAAATGTCGGCCAAAAATTATTAATTTAAATATACATTTCTTTCATAGTGTATATGTGCAGGGGGTCTCCGGAGCTGAACCGCATTGGTTTCAGGTCCAGGGACCCCCTGCTTCCCGAGATACAGGCCCCTTTATGAGGTGCCGGTATCTCCTATGCAAGGAAATGTCCCGGTCACGTGACGCAGGACATTTCAATGCAGAGGGATACCGGCACCCCATAATGGTGGCGTATCTCGGGAAGCAGGGGGTCCCCGGACATAAAACAAACATGGTTCAGCTCCGGAGACCCCCTGCACATCTACACTATGAAAGAAATCTATATACATAAATATTTTAATAAACATCAATACACGCCCCCCCCCCCCTCCGCCCAAACCCATACAGTACAGTAATGGGCAAAATAACTTTTATCAGTCAATGTGCCTCCCCCAAAAAATCAAAAAACACACCCAATGAATAAACCTGTAAAAAGAGACATTTACAAACATTCACTATATTACTTACCATTTGAAGCGGTGGCCCTCCGACTCCCGGGGTAACAGGAAGCTCACGTACCTTGAAGCCTTGAAATGAGGCGTCACGGCCTTAAATAGGGCTTGTGACATCACATTTAGCCTCCAAATGGTTAACAGCCACCTGATTGGCTGTTAAAACCATGTTCCGACTTTATTTTATTTTTTTACATGACGTCACTTAAAGGGAATGATGCCAGCCAATCAGAATGGCTGTGCTTCATTAGCCTTTAAGATGACGTCACTAAGCCGGCGTCACATGGTATTTCAGCCAATCAGATCGTGGGAACCAATTCCATACTCTGATTGGCTGAAATACCTTGTGACACCAGCCATCTTGGATTTAGTGACGTCATCTTAAAGGGAATGATGCCAGCCAATCAGAATGGCTGTGCTTAATTTGCCTTTAAGATGACGTCACTAAATCCAGATGGGCGGTGTATATATATATGTGTGTGTGTGTGTGTGTGTGTATATGTATATGTATATGTATATATATATATATGTATATATGTATATATGTATATATGTATATATATATGTGTATGTGTATATATATATATATATGTGTGTGTGTGTGTGTGTGTGTGTGTGTGTGTGTGTGTGTGTGTGTGTGTGTGTGTGTGTGTGTGTGTGTATATATATATATATATATATATATATATATATATATATATAAATATATATATATATATATATATATATATATATATATATATATATATATATATATAATATATATATATATATATAAGCACTCCCTTGAGAAAAGTCCTGTTGTAAGGACCGAAACGTCGGTTGATTGTGCCTGTCTTCAATACATCTTTTGGACGTTACTTTGAGTGCTGTCTCCTTTCTTGCTGCATGGTCTTGGATTTTCTGGTCTGCCTGGTAAGGAACACTTGTTACATATATATACATATTAATACAAGTGCAACAAACAAAATCAGACAATAGGAAAGCTCCATACCTCAGAGAAATTACAATCTAAGTGGCATCATAGACAATAATGTAAAATATATACTTTATACAGAGCCAAGGCATGGAGGAGAAGAAGCAGCATATCCAGGTAAGTGGTTAACCAAAAACAATGATTATAACAAGAAAAAAACAATGTTTTGGTTTTACTAAACAATATTTATCAGTGTCTAAGTGCATGAGAA
>NW_027456275.1:0-22488 GCF_040206685.1 Ascaphus truei | reverse complement strand
TCCTTTTCCTTCTCTCTCCCTTTTCCTTCTATCTCCCTTTCCTTCTCTCTCCCCTTTCCTTCTCTCTCCCTTTCCCTTCTCTCTCCCTTTTCTTTCTCTCTCCCTTCTCCATATCCACATTTATTGACTATAAGAGTTCTGATAAAGATTGTAAGTACTGTAACTTGTAATGTTTATGTGGTTTTAAATATGGTATTCATTGGTTTATCATCAACCAGCCCTGTTTGTGGGGCTCATGTGTATGAAATTCCCCAGAGCACCTACCCCCTTTATTGTCTCCATAAGAGTTCTGTTAAAGATTGTAAATACTGTGAATGTTAATGTTTCTGTGGTTTGAAATTTGGTATTCATTGGTTTATCATCAACCAGTTCTGTATGTGGGTGGCTCTTTGCATTGTTCTGTGTATTCTCTGTGTTTTTCTGTTATGTTTGCTGAGTAACCTTGTGATATAAAGAGATGGCAGCCTTGGTTTGTTATGCCTCTTTTTTCCTGTACACAGCAAAAGATTTTGCGGCCTATTCTAATCACTCTTAAGTGAGACAAACCGCTTCTAAAGAGCACTCTAGATGCAAATGTAAATAATAGGTATCATAAAATTTGAACACATGGCTGCTCAACTCAAGTCCTTAATCCCCCAAACTGGTCTGAATTTCAGGATTTTACAGCTTCAGCACAATTTTACAGCTTCAGCACAAGTGGCTCAAACAGAGGCTTGTTTGAAGACAGAGACCCTGATTGAGCCACCTGTGCTGAAGCAGGGACTGATTAAAGCATCTGTGTTGAAGCTTGGATATCCTGAACACCTGACCTCCCTTCTCTCTCTCCCTTTCCCTTCTCTCTCTCTCCCTTCTCAACCTCTCCCTCTCCCTTCTCTCTCTCTCCCTCTCCCTTCTCTCTCTCTCTCCCTCTCCATTCTCTCTCTCTCCCCCTCCCTTCTCTCTCCCTCTCCCTTATAACTCCCTCGTCATTCCCTCTCCCTTCTCTCTCTCTCCCTTTCCCTTCTCTCTCACCCTCTTCCTTCTCTCTCCCTCTCCCTCTCCCTTCTCTCTCTCTCCCTTCTCTCTCTCCTCTCTCCCTCTCCCTTCTCTCTCCCTCTCCCTTCTCTCTCCCTTTTCCTTGTCACTCCCTCATCACTCTCTCTCCCTTCTCTCTCTCTCTCTCTCTCCCTTCTCTCTCTCTCCCTTCTCCATCTTCCTTCTTTCTCCATCTCCCTTCTCTCTACATCTACCTTCTCTCTCTCCGTATCCCTTCTCTCTCTCCGTATCCCTTCTCTCTCTCCCTATCCCTTCTCTCTCTCCCTATCCCTTTTCTCTCTCCCTCTTCCTTCTCTCTTCCTATCCCTTGTCGCTCCTCTCCCTTGTTCTACCTCTCCCTTGTCTCTCCATTCTCTCTCCCTCTTCCTTCCCTCTCCCTCTTCCTTCTCTCCCCATCTTCCTTCTCTCTCCATCTTCCTTCTCTCTAAATCTTCCTTCTCTCTCCCTCTTCCTTCTCTCTCCCTCTTCCTTCTCTCTCCCTTTCCAAACTCTCTCCCTTTTTCCTTGTCTCTCCATCTCTCCCTTTTCCTTTCCCCTCCCCTTTCCTTTGCTTTCCCTCTCCTTCTCTCTCTCTCCACTCCCTTCTCTCTCTCTCTCTCTCTCTCTCTCTCTCTCTCTCTCCCTCCCTCTCTCTCTCTCTCCCTTATAACTCCCTCATCATTCCCTCTACTCTCTCTCTCTCCCTCTCCCTTCTCTCTCTCTCCCTTTCCCTTCTCTCTCACCCTCTTCCTTCTCTCTGTCTATCCCTCTCCCTTCTCTCTCTCTCCCTTCTCTCTCTCCTCTCTCCTCTCCCTTCTCTCTCCCTCTCCCCTCCTCTCTCCCTTTTCCTTGTCACTCCCTCATCACTCTCTTTCTCTCCCTTCTCTCTCTCTCTCCCTTCTCTCTCTCCCTCTTCCTTCTCTCTCCCTATCCCTTGTCACTCCCTCTCCCTTGTTTCTACCTCTCCCTTGTCTCTCCATTCTCTCTCACCCTCTTCCTTCTCTCTGTCTATCCCTCTCCCTTCTCTCTCTCTCCCTTCTCTCTCTCCTCTCTCCCTCTCCCTTCTCTCTCCCTCTCCCTCCTCTCTCCCTTTTCCTTGTCACTCCCTCATCACTCTCTCTCTCCCTTCTCTCTCTCTCTCTCTCTCTCTCTCTCTCTCCCTTCTCTCTCTCTCCCTTCTCCATCTTCCTTCTTTCTCCATCTCCCTTCTCTCTACATCTACCTTCTCTCTCTCCGTATCCCTTCTCTCTCTCCGTATCCCTTCTCTCTCTCCCTATCCCTTCTCTCTCTCCCTATCCTTTTCTCTCTCCCTCTTCCTTCTCTCTCCCTATCCCTTGTCGCTCCCTCTGCCTTGTTTCTACCTCTCCCTTGTCTCTCCATTCTCTCTCCCTCTTCCTTCCCTCTCCCTCTTCCTTCTCTCTCCATCTTCCTTCTCTCTCCATCTTCCTTCTCTCTCCATCTTCCTTCTCTCTCCCTCTTCCTTCTCTCTCCCTCTTCCTTCTCTCCTCCCTCTTCCTTCCTCTCCCTTTCCATTCTCTCTCTCTTTTCCTTTCCGCTCCCCTTTCCTTCTCTCTCCCTCTCCCTTCTCTCTCCCTCCTCTCTCCCTTGTCACCCCCTCCTCTCTCCCTCTCCCTTCTCTCTCCCTATCCCTTCTCTCTCCCTTTCCTTGTCTCTCCCTCTCCCTTGTCTCTCCATTCTCTCTCCCTTTTCCTTCTCTCTCCCTTTTCCTTCTCTCTCCCTTTTCCTTCTCTCTCCTTTTCCCTTCTCTCTCCCTTTTCTTTCTCTCTCCCTTTTCTCACTCCCTTCTCTATCCCCTCTGCCTTTCTCTCCCTTCTCTCTCCCTATCCCTTCTCTCTCCCTCTTCCTTCTCTCTCCCTCTTCGTCTCTCTCCCTTTCCATGCTCTCTCCCTTTTCCTTATCTCTCCATTCTCTCCCTTTTCCTTTCCCCTTCCCTTTCCCTTCGCTCTCCCTCTCCCTTCTCTCTCTACTCCACTCCCATCTCTATCTCCCCCTCCCTTCTCTCTCCTCTCCCTTATAAACTCCCTCATCATTCCCTCTCCCTCTCCCTTCTCTCTCTCAACCATTCCTTTCTCTCTCACCCTCTTCCTTCTCTCTGTCTCTCCCTCTCTCTAATCTCTCTCTCCCTTCTCTCTCCTCTCTCCCTCTCCCTTCTCTCTCCCTCTACCTTCTCTCTCCCTTTTCCTTGTCACTCCCTCATCACTCTCTCTCTCCCTTCTCTCTCTCTCTCTCTCTCTCTCTCTCTCTCTCTCTCTCTCTCTCTCTCTCTCTCTCTCTCTCTCTCTCTCTCTCTCTCCTTCTCCATCTTCCTTCTTCTCCATCTCCCTTCTCTCTACATCTACCTTCTCTCTACATCTACCTTCTCTGTCTCCCTATCCCTTCTCTCTCTCCCTCTTCCTTCTCTCTCTCCCTCTTCCTTCTCTCTCCCTATCCCTTGTCGCTCCCTCTCCCTTGTTTCTACCTCTCCCTTGTCTCTCCATTCTCTCTCCCTCTTCCTTCTCTCTCCCTCTTCCTTCTCTCTCCCTCTTCCTTCTCTCTCCATCTTCCTTCTCTCTCCATCTTCCTTCTCTCTCCATCTTCCTTCTCTCTCCATCTTCCTTCTCCCTCCCTCTTCCTTCTCTCTCCCTTTCCATTCTCTCTCCCTTTTCCTTTCCCCTCCCTTTTCCTTTCCCCTCCCTTTTCCTTCTCTCTCCCTCTCCCTTCTCTCTCCCTCCTCTCTCCCTTGTCACCCCCCTTCTCTCTCCCTCTCCCTTCTCTCTCCCTATCCCTTCTCTCTCCCTTTCCTTGTCTCTCCCTCTCCCTTGTCTCTCCATTCTCTCTCCCTTTTCCTTCTCTCTCCCTTTTCCTTCTCTCTCCCTTTCCTTCTCTCTCCCTATCCCTTCTCTCTCCCTCTTCCTTCTCTCTCCCTCTTCCTTCTCTCTCCCTTCCAATCTCTCTCCCTTTTCCTTGTCTCTCCATTCTCTCCCTTTTCCTTTCCCCTCCCCTTTCCTTTGCTTTCCCTCTCCCTTCTCTCTCTCTCCACTCCCTTCTCTCTCTCTCTCCCTCCCTTCTCTCTCCCTCTCCCTTATAACTCCCTCATCATTCCCTCTACTCTCTCTCTCTCCCTCTCCCTTCTCTCTCTCTCCCTCTCCCTTCTCTCTCTCTCCCTTTTCCTTCTCTCTCACCCTCTTCCTTCTCTCTGTCTATCCCTCTCCTTCTCTCTCTCTCCCTTCTCTCTCTCCTCTCTCCCTCTCCCTTCTCTCTCCCTCTCCCTCCTCTCTCCATTTTCCTTGTCACTCCCTCATCACTCTCTTTCTCTCCCTTCTCTCTCTCTCTCCCTTCTCTCTCTCCCTCTTCCTTCTCTCTCCCTATCCCTTGTCACTCCCTCTCCCTTGTTTCTACCTCTCCCTTGTCTCTCCCTCCTCTCTCCCTCTTCCTCCTCTCTCCCTCTTCCTTCTCTCTCCATCTTCCTTCTCTCTCCATCTTCCTTCCCTCTCCCTCTTCCTTCTCTCTCCCTTTCCATTCTCTCTCCCTTCTCCTTTCCCCTCCCTTTTCCTTCTCTCTCTTTCTCTCTCCCTTCTCTCTCCCTTGTCACTCCATTCTCTCTCCCTCTCCCTTCTCTCTCCCTATCCCTTCTCTCTCCCTTTCCTTGTCTCTCCCTCTCCCTTGTCTCTCCATTCTCTCTTCCCTTTCCTTCTCTCTCCCTTTTCCTTTTTTCTCCCTTTCCTTCTCTCTCCCTTTTCCTTCTCTCTCCCTTTCCCTTCTCTCTCCCTTTTCTTTCTCTCTTCCTTCTCCATATCCACATTTATTGACTATAAGAGTTCTGATAAAGATTGTAAGTACTGTAACTTGTAATGTTTATGCGGTTAGAAATATGGTATTCATTGGTTTATCATCAACCAGCCCTGGTTGTGGGTGGCTCTTGTGTATGAAATAGTCCATAGCACCTACCCCTAGAGATAATGTACACATACACACCCACATACTGTAATGTGTGTGTGTGTGTGTGTGTGTGTATATATCCACATTTATTGTCTACAAGGGTACTGATAAAGATTGTAAGTACTGTAACTTGTAATGTTTATGTGGTTTTAAATATGGTATTCATTGGTTTATCATCAACCAGCCCTGTTTGTGGGGCTCTTGTGTATGAAATTCCCCAGAGCACCTACCCCCTTTATTGTCTCCATAAGAGTTCTGTTAAGATTGTAAATACTGTGAATGTTAATGTTTCTGTGGTTTGAAACCTCTCCCTCTCCCTTCTCTCTCTCTCCCCCTCCCTTCTCTCTCCCTCTCCCTTATAACTCCCTCGTCATTCCCTCTCCCTTCTCTCTCTCCCTTTCCCTTCTCTCTCACCCTCTTCCTTCTCTCTCCCTCTCCCTCTCCCTTCTCTCTCTCCCTTCTCTCTCTCCTCTCTCCCTCTCCCTTCTCTCTCCCTCTCCCTTCTCTCTCCCTTTTCCTTGTCACTCCCTCATCACTCTCTCTCTCTCCCTTCTCTCTCTCTCCCTTCTCCATCTTCCTTCTTTCTCCATCTCCCTTCTCTCTACATCTACCTTCTCTCTCTCCATATCCCTTCTCTCTCTCCCTATCACTTCTCTCTCTCCCTATCCCTTCTCTCTCTCCCTTTTCCTTCTCTCTCCCTATCCCTTGTCGCTCCCTCTCCCTTGTTTCTACCTCTCCCTTGTCTCTCCATTCTCTCTCCCTCTTCCTTCCCTCTCCCTCTTCCTTCTCTCCCCATCTTCCTTCTCTCTCCATCTTCCTTCTCTCTCCATCTTCCTTCTCTCTCCCTCTTCCTTCTCTCTCCCTCTTCCTTCTCTCTCCCTTTCCAATCTCTCTCCCTTTTCCTTGTCTCTCCATTCTCTCCCTTTTCCTTTCCCCTCCCCTTTCCTTTGCTTTCCCTCTCCCTTCTCTCTCTCTCCCTCCCTTCTCTCTCTCTCTCCCTTATAACTCCCTCATCATTCCCTCTACTCTCTCTCTCTCCCTCTCCCTTCTCTCTCTCTCCCTTTCCCTTCTCTCTCACCCTCTTCCTTCTCTCTGTCTATCCCTCTCCCTTCTCTCTCTCTCCCTTCTCTCTCTCCTCTCTCCCTCTCCCTTCTCTCTCCCTCTCCCTCCTCTCTCCCTTTTCCTTGTCACTCCCTCATCACTCTCTTTCTCTCCCTTCTCTCTCTCTCTCCCTTCTCTCTCTCCCTCTTCCTTCTCTCTCCCTATCCCTTGTGACTCCCTCTCCCTTGTTTCTACCTCTCCCTTGTCTCTCCATTCTCTCTCACCCTCTTCCTTCTCTCTGTCTATCCCTCTCCCTTCTCTCTCTCTCCCTTCTCTCTCTCCTCTCTCCCTCTCCCTCCTCTCTCCCTCTCCCTCCTCTCTCCCTTTTCCTTGTCACTCCCTCATCACTCTCTTTCTCTCCCTTCTCTCTCTCTCTCCCTTCTCTCTCTCCCTCTTCCTTCTCTCTCCCTATCCCTTGTCACTCCCTCTCCCTTGTTTCTACCTCTCCCTTGTCTCTCCATTCTCTCTCCCTCTTCCTTCTCTCTCCCTCTTCCTTCTCTATCCATCTTCCTTCTCTCTCCATCTTCCTTCTCTCTCCCTCTTCCTTCTCTCTCCCTTTCCATTCTCTCTCCCTTTTCCTTTCCCCTCCCTTTTCCTTCTCTCTCTTTCTCTCTCCCTTCTCTCTCCCTCCTCTCTCCCTTGTCACTCCATTCTCTCTCCCTCTCCCTTCTCTCTCCCTATCCCTTCTCTCTCCCTTTCCTTGTCTCTCCCTCTCCCTTGTCTCTCCATTCTCTCTTCCTTTTCCTTCTATCTCCCTTTTCCTTCTATCTCCCTTTCCTTCTCTCTCCCTTTCCCTTCTCTCTCCCTTTTCTTTCTCTCTCCCTTCTCCATATCCACATTTATTGACTATAAGAGTTCTGATAAAGATTGTAAGTACTGTAACTTGTAATGTTTATGCGGTTAGAAATATGGTATTCATTGGTTTATCATCAACCAGCCCTGGTTGTGGGTGGCTCTTGTGTATGAAATAGTCCATAGCACCTACCCCTAGAGATAATGTACACATACACACCCACATACTGTAATGTGTGTGTGTGTGTGTGTGTGTGTGTGTGTGTATATATCCACATTTATTGTCTACAAGGGTACTGATAAAGATTGTAAGTACTGTAACTTGTAATGTTTATGTGGTTTTAAATATGGTATTCATTGGTTTATCATCAACCAGCCCTGTTTGTGGGGCTCTTGTGTATGAAATTCCCCAGAGCACCTACCCCCTTTATTGTCTCCATAAGAGTTCTGTTAAGATTGTAAATACTGTGAATGTTAATGTTTCTGTGGTTTGAAACCTCTCCCTCTCCCTTCTCTCTCTCTCCCCCTCCCTTCTCTCTCCCTCTCCCTTATAACTCCCTCGTCATTCCCTCTCCCTTCTCTCTCTCCCTTTCCCTTCTCTCTCACCCTCTTCCTTCTCTCTCCCTCTCCCTCTCCCTTCTCTCTCTCCCTTCTCTCTCTCCTCTCTCCCTCTCCCTTCTCTCTCCCTCTCCCTTCTCTCTCCCTTTTCCTTGTCACTCCCTCATCACTCTCTCTCTCTCCCTTCTCTCTCTCTCCCTTCTCCATCTTCCTTCTTTCTCCATCTCCCTTCTCTCTACATCTACCTTCTCTCTCTCCGTATCCCTTCTCTCTCTCCCTATCACTTCTCTCTCTCCCTATCCCTTCTCTCTCTCCCTTTTCCTTCTCTCTCCCTATCCCTTGTCGCTCCCTCTCCCTTGTTTCTACCTCTCCCTTGTCTCTCCATTCTCTCTCCCTCTTCCTTCCCTCTCCCTCTTCCTTCTCTCCCCATCTTCCTTCTCTCTCCATCTTCCTTCTCTCTCCATCTTCCTTCTCTCTCCCTCTTCCTTCTCTCTCCCTCTTCCTTCTCTCTCCCTCTTCCTTCTCTCTCCCTCTTCCTTCTCTCTCCCTTTCCAATCTCTCTCCCTTTTCCTTGTCTCTCCATTCTCTCCCTTTTCCTTTCCCCTCCCCTTTCCTTTGCTTTTCCTCTCCCTTCTCTCTCTCTCCCTCCCTTCTCTCTCTCTCTCCCTTATAACTCCCTCATCATTCCCTCTACTCTCTCTCTCTCCCTCTCCCTTCTCTCTCTCTCCCTTTCCCTTCTCTCTCACCCTCTTCCTTCTCTCTGTCTATCCCTCTCCCTTCTCTCTCTCTCCCTTCTCTCTCTCCTCTCTCCCTCTCCCTTCTCTCTCCCTCTCCCTCCTCTCTCCCTTTTCCTTGTCACTCCCTCATCACTCTCTTTCTCTCCCTTCTCTCTCTCTCTCCCTTCTCTCTCTCCCTCTTCCTTCTCTCTCCCTATCCCTTGTGACTCCCTCTCCCTTGTTTCTACCTCCCACTTGTCTCTCCATTCTCTCTCACCCTCTTCCTTCTCTCTGTCTATCCCTCTCCCTTCTCTCTCTCTCCCTTCTCTCTCTCCTCTCTCCCTCTCCCTCCTCTCTCCCTCTCCCTCCTCTCTCCCTTTTCCTTGTCACTCCCTCATCACTCTCTTTCTCTCCCTTCTCTCTCTCTCTCCCTTCTCTCTCTCCCTCTTCCTTCTCTCTCCCTATCCCTTGTCACTCCCTCTCCCTTGTTTCTACCTCTCCCTTGTCTCTCCATTCTCTCTCCCTCTTCCTTCTCTCTCCCTCTTCCTTCTCTCTCCATCTTCCTTCTCTCTCCATCTTCCTTCTCTCTCCCTCTTCCTTCTCTCTCCCTTTCCATTCTCTCTCCCTTTTCCTTTCCCCTCCCTTTTCCTTCTCTCTCTTTCTCTCTCCCTTCTCTCTCCCTCCTCTCTCCCTTGTCACTCCATTCTCTCTCCCTCTCCCTTCTCTCTCCCTATCCCTTCTCTCTCCCTTTCCTTGTCTCTCCCTCTCCCTTGTCTCTCCATTCTCTCTTCCTTTTCCTTCTATCTCCCTTTTCCTTCTATCTCCCTTTCCTTCTCTCTCCCTTTCCCTTCTCTCTCCCTTTTCTTTCTCTCTCCCTTCTCCATATCCACATTTATTGACTATAAGAGTTCTGATAAAGATTGTAAGTACTGTAACTTGTAATGTTTATGCGGTTAGAAATATGGTATTCATTGGTTTATCATCAACCAGCCCTGGTTGTGGGTGGCTCTTGTGTATGAAATAGTCCATAGCACCTACCCCTAGAGATAATGTACACATACACACCCACATACTGTAATGTGTGTGTGTGTGTGTGTGTGTGTGTGTGTGTGTGTGTGTGTGTGTGTGTGTGTGTGTGTGTGTGTGTATATCCACATTTATTGTCTACAAGGGTACTGATAAAGATTGTAAGTACTGTAACTTGTAATGTTTATGCAGTTTGAAATATGGTATTAATTGGTTTATCATCAACCAGCCCTGTTTGTGGGGCTCTTTTGTGTGAAATAGCCCAGAGCACCTACCCCTAGAGATAATGTACACATATACACCCACATACTGTAATGTGTGTGTTTATATCCACATTTATTGTCTATAAGAGTTCTGATAAAGATTGTAAGTACTGTAACTTGTAATGTTTATGTGGTTTTAAATATGGTATTCATTGGTTTATCATCAACCAGCCCTGTTTGTGGGGCTCTTGTGTATGAAATTCCCCAGAGCACCTACCCCCTTTATTGTCTCCATAAGAGTTCTGTTAAAGATTGTAAATACTGTGAATGTTAATGTTTCTGTGGTTTGAAATTTGGTATTCATTGGTTTATCATCAACCAGTTCTGTTTGTGGGTGGCTCTTTGCATTGTTCTGTGTATTCTCTGTGTTTTTCTGTTATGTTTGCTGAGTAACCTTGTGATATAAAGAGATGGCAGCCTTGGTTTGTTATGCCTCTTTTTTCCTGTACACAGCAAAAGATTTTGCGGCCTATTCTAATCACTCTTAAGTGAGACAAACCGCTTCTAAAGAGCACTCTAGATGCAAATGTAAATAATAGGTATCATAGAATTTGAACACATGGCTGCTCAACTCAAGTCCTTAATCCCCCAAACTGGTCTGAATTTCAGGATTTTACAGCTTCAGCACAATTTTACAGCTTCAGCACAAGTGGCTCAAACAGAGGCTTGTTTGAAGACAGAGACCCTGATTGAGCCACCTGTGCTGAAGCAGGGACTGATTAAAGCATCTGTGTTGAAGCTTGGATATCCTGAACACCTGACCTCCCTTCTCTCTCTCTCCCTTTCCCTTCTCTCTCTCTCCCTTCTCAACCTCTCCCTCTCCCTTCTCTCTCTCTCCCTCTCCCTTCTCTCTCTCTCTCTCCCTCTCCATTCTCTCTCTCCCCCTCCCTTCTCTCTCCCTCTCCCTTATAACTCCCTCGTCATTCCCTCTCCCTTCTCTCTCTCCCTTTCCCTTCTCTCTCACCCTCTTCCTTCTCTCTCCCTCTCCCTCTCCCTTCTCTCTCTCCCTTCTCTCTCTCCTCTCTCCCTCTACCTTCTCTCTCCCTCTCCCTTCTCAATCCCTTTTCCTTGTCACTCCCTCATCACTCTCTCTCTCTCCCTTCTCTCTCTCTCCCTTCTCCATCTTCCTTCTTTCTCCATCTCCCTTCTCTCTACATCTACCTTCTCTCTCTCCGTATCCCTTCTCTCTCTCCCTATCCCTTCTCTCTCTCCCTATCCCTTCTCTCTCTCCCTATCCCTTCTCTCTCTCCCTCTTCCTTCTCTCTCCCTATCCCTTGTCGCTCCCTCTCCCTTGTTTCTACCTCTCCCTTGTCTCTCCATTCTCTCTCCCTCTTCCTTCCCTCTCCCTCTTCCTTCTCTCCCCATCTTCCTTCTCTCTCCATCTTCCTTCTCTCTCCATCTTCCTTCTCTCTCCATCTTCCTTCTCTCTCCCTTTCCATTCTCTCTCCCTTTTCCTTTTCCCTCCCTTTTCCTTCTCTCTCCCTTTCCCTTCTCTCTCTCTCCCTTCTCAACCTCTCCCTCTCCCTTCTCTCTCTCTCCCTCTCCCTTCTCTCTCTCTCTCTCCCTCTCCATTCTCTCTCTCCCCCTCCCTTCTCTCTCCCTCTCCCTTATAACTCCCTCGTCATTCCCTCTCCCTTCTCTCTCTCCCTTTCCCTTCTCTCTCACCCTCTTCCTTCTCTCTCCCTCTCCCTCTCCCTTCTCTCTCTCCCTTCTCTCTCTCCTCTCTCCCTCTACCTTCTCTCTCCCTCTCCCTTCTCAATCCCTTTTCCTTGTCACTCCCTCATCACTCTCTCTCTCTCCCTTCTCTCTCTCTCCCTTCTCCATCTTCCTTCTTTCTCCATCTCCCTTCTCTCTACATCTACCTTCTCTCTCTCCGTATCCCTTCTCTCTCTCCCTATCCCTTCTCTCTCTCCCTATCCCTTCTCTCTCTCCCTCTTCCTTCTCTCTCCCTATCCCTTGTCGCTCCCTCTCCCTTGTTTCTACCTCTCCCTTGTCTCTCCATTCTCTCTCCCTCTTCCTTCCCTCTCCCTCTTCCTTCTCTCCCCATCTTCCTTCTCTCTCCATCTTCCTTCTCTCTCCATCTTCCTTCTCTCTCCATCTTCCTTCTCTCTCCCTTTCCATTCTCTCTCCCTTTTCCTTTCCCCTCCCTTTTCCTTCTCTCTCCCTCTCCCTTCTCTCTCCCTCCTCTCTCCCTTGTCACCCCCTTCTATCTCCCTCTCCCTTCTCTCTCCCTATACCTTCTCTCTCCCTCTTCCTTCTCTCTCCCTCTTACTTCTCTCTCCCTTTCCATGCTCTCTCCCTTTTCCTTATCTCTCCATTCTCTCCCTTTTCCTTTCCCCTCCCCTTTCCTTCGCTCTCCCTCTCCCTTCTCTCTCTCTCTCCACTCCCTTCTCTCTCTCTCTCCCCCTCCCTTCTCTCTCCCTCTCCCTTATAACTCCCTCGTCATTCCCTCTACCTCTCTCTCTCCCTCTCCCTTCTCTCTCTCTCTCCCTTTCCCTTCTCTCTCACCCTCTTCCTTCTCTCTGTCTCTCCCTCTCCCTTCTCTCACTCTCCCTTCTCTCTCTCCTCTCTCCCTCTCCCTTCTCTCTCCCTCTCCATGCTCTCTCCCTTTTCCTTATCTCTCCATTCTCTCCCTTTTCCTTTCCCCTCCCCTTTCCTTCGCTCTCCCTCTCCCTTCTCTCTCTCTCCACTCCCTTCTCTCTCTCTCTCCCCCTCCCTTCTCTCTCCCTCTCCCTTATAACTCCCTCGTCATTCCCTCTACCTCTCTCTCTCCCTCTCCCTTCTCTCTCTCCCTTCTCCATCTTCCTTCTTTCTCCATCTCCCTTCTCTCTACATCTACCTTCTCTCTCTCCGTATCCCTTCTCTCTCTCCGTATCCCTTCTCTCTCTCCGTATCCCTTCTCTCTCTCCCTATCCCTTTTCTCTCTCCCTCTTCCTTCTCTCTCCCTATCCCTTGTCGCTCCCTCTGCCTTGTTTCTACCTCTCCCTTGTCTCTCCATTCTCTCTCCCTCTTCCTTCTCTCTCCATCTTCCTTCTCTCTCCATCTTCCTTCTCTCTCCATCTTCCTTCTCTCTCCCTTTCCATTCTCTCTCCCTTTTCCTTTCCGCTCCCTTTTCCTTCTCTCTCCCTCTCCCTTCTCTCTCCCTCCTCTCTCCCTTGTCACCCCCTCCTCTCTCCCTCTCGCTTCTCTCTCCCTATCCCTTCTCTCTCCCTTTCCTTGTCTCTCCCTCTCCCTTGTCTCTCCATTCTCTCTCCCTTTTCCTTCCCTCTCCCTTTCCTTCTCTCTCCCTTTTCCTTCTCTCTCCCTTTTCCTTCTCTCTCCTTTTCCCTTCTCTCTCCCTTTTCTTTCTCTCTCCCTTTTCTCACTCCCTTCTCTATCCCTCTGCCTTTCTCTCCCTTCTCTCTCCCTATCCCTTCTCTCTCCCTCTTCCTTCTCTCTCCCTCTTCCGTCTCTCTCCCTTTCCATGCTATCTCCCTTTTCCTTATCTCTCCATTCTCTCCCTTTTCCTTTCCCCTACCCTTTCCTTCGCTCTCCCTCTCCCTTCTCTCTCTCTCCACTCCCTTCTCTCTCTCCCCCTCCCTTCTCTCTCCCTCTCCCTTATAACTCCCTCGTCATTCCCTCTCCCTCTCCCTTCTCTCTCTCAACCATTCCTTTCTCTCTCACCCTCTTCCTTCTCTCTGTCTCTCCCTCTCTCTTCTCTCTCTCCCTTCTCTCTCCTCTCTCCCTCTCCCTTCTCTCTCACTCTCCCTTCTCTCTCCATTTTCCTTGTCACTCCCTCATATCTCTCTCTCTCTCTCTCTCTCTCTCTCTCTCTCTCTCTCTCTCCCTTCTCCATCTTCCTTCTTCTCCATCTCCCTTCTCTCTACATCTACCTTCTCTCTCTCTGTATCCCTTCTCTCTCTCCCTATCACTTCTCTCTCTCCCTATCCCTTCTCTCTCTCCCTTTTCCTTCTCTCTCCCTATCCCTTGTCGCTCCCTCTCCCTTGTTTCTACCTCTCCCTTGTCTCTCCATTCTCTCTCCCTCTTCCTTCTCTCTCCCTCTTCCTTCTCTCTCCCTCTTCCTTCTCTCTCCCTCTTCCTTCCCTCTCCCTCTCCCTTCTCTCTCTCCCTTCTCTCTCTCCTCTCTCCCTCTACCTTCTCTCTCCCTCTCCCTTCTCAATCCCTTTTCCTTGTCACTCCCTCATCACTCTCTCTCTCTCCCTTCTCTCTCTCTCCCTTCTCCATCTTCCTTCTTTCTCCATCTCCCTTCTCTCTACATCTACCTTCTCTCTCTCCCTATCCCTTCTCTCTCTCCCTATCCCTTCTCTCTCTCCCTATCCCTTCTCTCTCTCCCTCTTCCTTCTCTCTCCCTATCCCTTGTCGCTCCCTCTCCCTTGTTTCTACCACTCCCTTGTCTCTCCATTCTCTCTCCCTCTTCCTTCCCTCTCCCTCTTCCTTCTCTCCCCATCTTCCTTCTCTCTCCATCTTCCTTCTCTCTCCATCTTCCTTCTCTCTCCATCTTCCTTCTCTCTCCCTTTCCATTCTCTCTCCCTTTTCCTTTTCCCTCCCTTTTCCTTCTCTCTCCCTCTCCCTTCTCTCTCCCTCCTCTCTCCCTTGTCACCCCCTTCTATCTCCCTCTCCCTTCTCTCTCCCTATACCTTCTCTCTCCCTCTTCCTTCTCTCTCCCTCTTACTTCTCTCTCCCTTTCCATGCTCTCTCCCTTTTCCTTATCTTTCCATTCTCTCCCTTTTCCTTTCCCCTCCCCTTTCCTTCGCTCTCCCTCTCCCTTCTCTCTCTCTCTCCACTCCCTTCTCTCTCTCTCTCCCCCTCCCTTCTCTCTCCCTCTCCCTTATAACTCCCTCGTCATTCCCTCTACCTCTCTCTCTCCCTCTCCCTTCTCTCTCTCTCTCCCTTTCCCTTCTCTCTCGCCCTCTTCCTTCTCTCTGTCTCTCCCTCTCCCTTCTCTCACTCTCCCTTCTCTCTCTCCTCTCTCCCTCTCCCTTCTCTCTCCCTCTCCATGCTCTCTCCCTTTTCCTTATCTCTCCATTCTCTCCCTTTTCCTTTCCCCTCCCCTTTCCTTCGCTCTCCCTCTCCCTTCTCTCTCTCTCCACTCCCTTCTCTCTCTCTCTCTCCCTCCCTTCTCTCTCCCTCTCCCTTATAACTCCCTCGTCATTCCCTCTACCTCTCTCTCTCCCTCTCCCTTCTCTCTCTCCCTTCTCTCTCTCTCCCTTTCCCTTCTCTCTCACCCTCTTCCTTCTCTCTGTCTCTCCCTCTCCCTTCTCTCTCTCTCCCTTCTCTCTCTCCTCTCTCCCTCTCCCTTCTCTCTCCCTTCTCTCTCCCTTTTCCTTGTCACTCCCTCATCACTCTCTCTCTCCCTCTCTCTCTCTCTCTCCCTTCTCTCTCTCTCCCTTCTCCATCTTCCTTCTTTCTCCATCTCCCTTCTCTCTACATCTACCTTCTCTCTCTCCGTATCCCTTCTCTCTCTCCGTATCCCTTCTCTCTCTCCGTATCCCTTCTCTCTCTCCCTATCCCTTCTCTCTCTCCCTATCCCTTTTCTCTCTCCCTCTTCCTTCTCTCTCCCTATCCCTTGTCGCTCCCTCTGCCTTGTTTCTACCTCTCCCTTGTCTCTCCATTCTCTCTCCCTCTTCCTTCCCTCTCCCTCTTCCTTCCCTCTCCCTCTTCCTTCCCTCTCCCTCTTCCTTCTCTCTCCATCTTCCTTCTCTCTCCATCTTCCTTCTCTCTCCATCTTCCTTCTCTCTCCCTTTCCATTCTCTCTCCCTTTTCCTTTCCGCTCCCTTTTCCTTCTCTCTCCCTCTCCCTTCTCTCTCCCTCCTCTCTCCCTTGTCACCCCTCCTCTCTCCCTCTCCCTTCTCTCTCCCTATCCCTTCTCTCTCCCTTTCCTTGTCTCTCCCTCTCCCTTGTCTCTCCATTCTCTCTCCCTTTTCCTTCCCTCTCCCTTTCCTTCTCTCTCCCTTTTCCTTCTCTCTCCCTTTTCCTTCTCTCTCCTTTTCCCTTCTCTCTCCATTTTCTTTCTCTCTCCCTTTTCTCACTCCCTTCTCTATCCCTCTGCCTTTCTCTCCCTTCTCTCTCCCTATCCCTTCTCTCTCCCTCTTCCTTCTCTCTCCCTCTTCCGTCTCTCTCCCTTTCCATGCTATCTCCCTTTTCCTTATCTCTCCATTCTCTCCCTTTTCCTTTCCCCTACCCTTTCCTTCGCTCTCCCTCTCCCTTCTCTCTCTCTCCACTCCCTTCTCTCTCTCCCCCTGCCTTCTCTCTCCCTCTCCCTTATAACTCCCTCGTCATTCCCTCTCCCTCTCCCTTCTCTCTCTCAACCATTCCTTTCTCTCTCACCCTCTTCCTTCTCTCTGTCTCTCCCTCTCTCTTCTCTCTCTCCCTTCTCTCTCCTCTCTCCCTCTCCCTTCTCTCTCACTCTCCCTTCTCTCTCCATTTTCCTTGTCACTCCCTCATCTCTCTCTCTCTCTCTCTCTCTCTCTCTCTCCCTCTCCATCTTCCTTCTTCTCCATCTCCCTTCTCTCTACATCTACCTTCTCTCTCTCCGTATCCCTTCTCTCTCTCCCTCTTCCTTCTCTCTCTCCCTCTTCCTTCTCTCTCTCCCTCTTCCTTCTCTCTCTCCCTCTTCCTTCTCTCTCCCTATCCCTTGTCGCTCCCTCTCCCTTGTTTCTACCTCTCCCTTGTCTCTCCATTCTCTCTCCCTCTTCCTTCTCTCTCCCTCTTCCTTCTCTCTCCCTCTTCCTTCTCTCTCCCTCTTCCTTCTCTCTCCCTCTTCCTTTTCTCTCCCTCTTCCTTCTCTCTCCCTCTTCCTTCTCTCTCCATCTTCCTTCTCTCTCCATCTTCCTTCTCTCTCCATCTTCCTTCTCTCTCCATCTTCCTTCTCTCTCCATCTTCCTTCTCCCTCCCTCTTCCTTCTCTCTCCCTTTTCCTTTCCCCTCCCTTTTCCTTCTCTCTCCCTCTCCCTTCTCTCTCCCTCCTCTCTCCCTTGTCACCCCCTTCTCTCTCCCTCTCCCTTCTCTCTCCCTATCCCTTCTCTCTCCCTTTCCTTGTCTCTCCCTCTCCCTTGTCTCTCCATTCTCTCTCCCTATCCCTTTTCTCTCCCTCTTCCTTCTCTCTCCCTCTTACTTCTCTCTCCCTTTCCATGCTCTCTCCCTTTCCATGCTCTCTCCCTTTTCCTTATCTCTCCATTCTCTCCCTTTTCCTTGCCTCCCCTTTCCTTCGCTCTCCCTCTCCCTTCTCTCTCTCTCCACTCCCTTCTCTCTCTCTCCACTCCCTTCTCTCTCTCTCCCCCTCCCTTCTCTCTCCCTCTCCCTTATAACTCCCTCGTCATTCCCTCTACCTCTCTCTCTCCCTCTCCCTTCTCTCTCTCTCCCTTTTCTCTCTCCTCTCTCCCTCTCCCTTCTCTCTCCCTCTCCCTTCTCTCTCCCTTTTCCTTGTCACTCCCTCATCACTCTCTTTCTCTCCCTTCTCTCTCTCTCTCCCTTTTCTCTCTCCCTCTTCCTTCGCTCTCCCTTTCCTTCTCTCTCCCTTTTCTTTCTCTCTCCCTTTTCTCACTCCCTTCTCTATCCCTCTGCCTTTCTCTCCCTTCTCTCTCCCTATCCCTTCTCTCTCTCCGTATCCCTTCTCTCTCTCCGTATCCCTTCTTCCTCTCCCTATCCCTTCTCTCTCTCCCTATCCCTTCTCTCTCTCCCTCTTCCTTCTCTCTCCCTATCCCTTGTCGCTCCCTCTCCCTTGTTTCTACCTCTCCCTTGTCTCTCCATTCTCTCTCCCTCTTCCTTCCCTCTCCCTCTTCCTTCTCTCCCCATCTTCCTTCTCTCTCCATCTTCCTTCTCTCTCCATCTTCCTTCTCTCTCCATCTTCCTTCTCTCTCCCTTTCCATTCTCTCTCCCTTTTCCTTTCCCCTCCCTTTTCCTTCTCTCTCCCTCTCCCTTCTCTCTCCCTCCTCTCTCCCTTGTCACCCCCTTCTATCTCCCTCTCCCTTCTCTCTCCCTATACCTTCTCTCTCCCTCTTCCTTCTCTCTCCCTCTTACTTCTCTCTCCCTTTCCATGCTCTCTCCCTTTTCCTTATCTCTCCATTCTCTCCCTTTTCCTTTCCCCTCCCCTTTCCTTCGCTCTCCCTCTCCCTTCTCTCTCTCTCTCCACTCCCTTCTCTCTCTCTCTCCCCCTCCCTTCTCTCTCCCTCTCCCTTATAACTCCCTCGTCATTCCCTCTACCTCTCTCTCTCCCTCTCCCTTCTCTCTCTCTCTCCCTTTCCCTTCTCTCTCACCCTCTTCCTTCTCTCTGTCTCTCCCTCTCCCTTCTCTCACTCTCCCTTCTCTCTCTCCTCTCTCCCTCTCCCTTCTCTCTCCCTCTCCATGCTCTCTCCCTTTTCCTTATCTCTCCATTCTCTCCCTTTTCCTTTCCCCTCCCCTTTCCTTCGCTCTCCCTCTCCCTTCTCTCTCTCTCCACTCCCTTCTCTCTCTCTCTCCCCCTCCCTTCTCTCTCCCTCTCCCTTATAACTCCCTCGTCATTCCCTCTACCTCTCTCTCTCCCTCTCCCTTCTCTCTCTCCCTTCTCCATCTTCCTTCTTTCTCCATCTCCCTTCTCTCTACATCTACCTTCTCTCTCTCCGTATCCCTTCTCTCTCTCCGTATCCCTTCTCTCTCTCCCTATCCCTTCTCTCTCTCCCTATCCCTTTTCTCTCTCCCTCTTCCTTCTCTCTCCCTATCCCTTGTCGCTCCCTCTGCCTTGTTTCTACCTCTCCCTTGTCTCTCCATTCTCTCTCCCTCTTCCTTCTCTCTCCATCTTCCTTCTCTCTCCATCTTCCTTCTCTCTCCATCTTCCTTCTCTCTCCCTTTCCATTCTCTCTCCCTTTTCCTTTCCGCTCCCTTTTCCTTCTCTCTCCCTCTCCCTTCTCTCTCCCTCCTCTCTCCCTTGTCACCCCCTCCTCTCTCCCTCTCCCTTCTCTCTCCCTATCCCTTCTCTCTCCCTTTCCTTGTCTCTCCCTCTCCCTTGTCTCTCCATTCTCTCTCCCTTTTCCTTCCCTCTCCCTTTCCTTCTCTCTCCCTTTTCCTTCTCTCTCCCTTTTCCTTCTCTCTCCTTTTCCCTTCTCTCTCCCTTTTCTTTCTCTCTCCCTTTTCTCACTCCCTTCTCTATCCCTCTGCCTTTCTCTCCCTTCTCTCTCCCTATCCCTTCTCTCTCCCTCTTCCTTCTCTCTCCCTCTTCCGTCTCTCTCCCTTTCCATGCTATCTCCCTTTTCCTTATCTCTCCATTCTCTCCCTTTTCCTTTCCCCTACCCTTTCCTTCGCTCTCCCTCTCCCTTCTCTCTCTCTCCACTCCCTTCTCTCTCTCCCCCTCCCTTCTCTCTCCCTCTCCCTTATAACTCCCTCGTCATTCCCTCTCCCTCTCCCTTCTCTCTCTCACCATTCCTTTCTCTCTCACCCTCTTCCTTCTCTCTGTCTCTCCCTCTCTCTTCTCTCTCTCCCTTCTCTCTCCTCTCTCCCTCTCCCTTCTCTCTCACTCTCCCTTCTCTCTCCATTTTCCTTGTCACTCCCTCATATCTCTCTCTCTCTCTCTCTCTCTCTCTCTCTCTCTCTCTCTCCCTTCTCCATCTTCCTTCTTCTCCATCTCCCTTCTCTCTACATCTACCTTCTCTCTCTCTGTATCCCTTCTCTCTCTCCCTATCACTTCTCTCTCTCCCTATCCCTTCTCTCTCTCCCTTTTCCTTCTCTCTCCCTATCCCTTGTCGCTCCCTCTCCCTTGTTTCTACCTCTCCCTTGTCTCTCCATTCTCTCTCCCTCTTCCTTCTCTCTCCCTCTTCCTTCTCTCTCCCTCTTCCTTCTCTCTCCCTCTTCCTTCCCTCTCCCTCTCCCTTCTCTCTCTCCCTTCTCTCTCTCCTCTCTCCCTCTACCTTCTCTCTCCCTCTCCCTTCTCAATCCCTTTTCCTTGTCACTCCCTCATCACTCTCTCTCTCTCCCTTCTCTCTCTCTCCCTTCTCCATCTTCCTTCTTTCTCCATCTCCCTTCTCTCTACATCTACCTTCTCTCTCTCCCTATCCCTTCTCTCTCTCCCTATCCCTTCTCTCTCTCCCTATCCCTTCTCTCTCTCCCTCTTCCTTCTCTCTCCCTATCCCTTGTCGCTCCCTCTCCCTTGTTTCTACCACTCCCTTGTCTCTCCATTCTCTCTCCCTCTTCCTTCCCTCTCCCTCTTCCTTCTCTCCCCATCTTCCTTCTCTCTCCATCTTCCTTCTCTCTCCATCTTCCTTCTCTCTCCATCTTCCTTCTCTCTCCCTTTCCATTCTCTCTCCCTTTTCCTTTTCCCTCCCTTTTCCTTCTCTCTCCCTCTCCCTTCTCTCTCCCTCCTCTCTCCCTTGTCACCCCCTTCTATCTCCCTCTCCCTTCTCTCTCCCTATACCTTCTCTCT
Organism: Ascaphus truei; assembly: GCF_040206685.1. Classification (NCBI taxonomy): domain Eukaryota; kingdom Metazoa; phylum Chordata; class Amphibia; order Anura; family Ascaphidae; genus Ascaphus; species Ascaphus truei. The sequence goes on along the minus strand of NW_027456275.1, from coordinate 2,690 downwards.
CCCTCTTCCTTCTCTCTCCCTCTTACTTCTCTCTCCCTTTCCATGCTCTCTCCCTTTTCCTTATCTTTCCATTCTCTCCCTTTTCCTTTCCCCTCCCCTTTCCTTCGCTCTCCCTCTCCCTTCTCTCTCTCTCTCCACTTCCTTCTCTCTCTCTCTCCCCCTCCCTTCTCTCTCCCTCTCCCTTATAACTCCCTCGTCATTCCCTCTACCTCTCTCTCTCCCTCTCCCTTCTCTCTCTCTCTCCCTTTCCCTTCTCTCTCACCCTCTTCCTTCTCTCTGTCTCTCCCTCTCCCTTCTCTCACTCTCCCTTCTCTCTCTCCTCTCTCCCTCTCCCTTCTCTCTCCCTCTCCATGCTCTCTCCCTTTTCCTTATCTCTCCATTCTCTCCCTTTTCCTTTCCCCTCCCCTTTCCTTCGCTCTCCCTCTCCCTTCTCTCTCTCTCCACTCCCTTCTCTCTCTCTCTCCCCCTCCCTTCTCTCTCCCTCTCCCTTATAACTCCCTCGTCATTCCCTCTACCTCTCTCTCTCCCTCTCCCTTCTCTCTCTCCCTTCTCTCTCTCTCCCTTTCCCTTCTCTCTCACCCTCTTCCTTCTCTCTGTCTCTCCCTCTCCCTTCTCTCTCTCTCCCTTCTCTCTCTCCTCTCTCCCTCTCCCTTCTCTCTCCCTTCTCTCTCCCTTGTCCTTGTCACTCCCTCATCACTCTCTCTCTCCCTCTCTCTCTCTCTCTCCCTTCTCTCTCTCTCCCTTCTCCATCTTCCTTCTTTCTCCATCTCCCTTCTCTCTACATCTACCTTCTCTCTCTCCGTATCCCTTCTCTCTCTCCGTATCCCTTCTCTCTCTCCGTATCCCTTCTCTCTCTCCCTATCCCTTCTCTCTCTCCCTATCCCTTTTCTCTCTCCCTCTTCCTTCTCTCTCCCTATCCCTTGTCGCTCCCTCTGCCTTGTTTCTACCTCTCCCTTGTCTCTCCATTCTCTCTCCCTCTTCCTTCCCTCTCCCTCTTCCTTCCCTCTCCCTCTTCCTTCCCTCTCCCTCTTCCTTCTCTCTCCATCTTCCTTCTCTCTCCATCTTCCTTCTCTCTCCATCTTCCTTCTCTCTCCCTTTCCATTCTCTCTCCCTTTTCCTTTCCGCTCCCTTTTCCTTCTCTCTCCCTCTCCCTTCTCTCTCCCTCCTCTCTCCCTTGTCACCCCTCCTCTCTCCCTCTCCCTTCTCTCTCCCTATCCCCCTTCTCTCTCCCTTTCCTTGTCTCTCCCTCTCCCTTGTCTCTCCATTCTCTCTCCCTTTTCCTTCCCTCTCCCTTTCCTTCTCTCTCCCTTTTCCTTCTCTCTCCCTTTTCCTTCTCTCTCCTTTTCCCTTCTCTCTCCCTTTTCTTTCTCTCTCCCTTTTCTCACTCCCTTCTCTATCCCTCTGCCTTTCTCTCCCTTCTCTCTCCCTATCCCTTCTCTCTCCCTCTTCCTTCTCTCTCCCTCTTCCGTCTCTCTCCCTTTCCATGCTATCTCCCTTTTCCTTATCTCTCCATTCTCTCCCTTTTCCTTTCCCCTACCCTTTCCTTCGCTCTCCCTCTCCCTTCTCTCTCTCTCCACTCCCTTCTCTCTCTCCCCCTGCCTTCTCTCTCCCTCTCCCTTATAACTCCCTCGTCATTCCCTCTCCCTCTCCCTTCTCTCTCTCAACCATTCCTTTCTCTCTCACCCTCTTCCTTCTCTCTGTCTCTCCCTCTCTCTTCTCTCTCTCCCTTCTCTCTCCTCTCTCCCTCTCCCTTCTCTCTCACTCTCCCTTCTCTCTCCATTTTCCTTGTCACTCCCTCATCTCTCTCTCTCTCTCTCTCTCTCTCTCTCTCCCTTCTCCATCTTCCTTCTTCTCCATCTCCCTTCTCTCTACATCTACCTTCTCTCTCTCCGTATCCCTTCTCTCTCTCCCTCTTCCTTCTCTCTCTCCCTCTTCCTTCTCTCTCTCCCTCTTCCTTCTCTCTCTCCCTCTTCCTTCTCTCTCCCTATCCCTTGTCGCTCCCTCTCCCTTGTTTCTACCTCTCCCTTGTCTCTCCATTCTCTCTCCCTCTTCCTTCTCTCTCCCTCTTCCTTCTCTCTCCCTCTTCCTTCTCTCTCCCTCTTCCTTCTCTCTCCCTCTTCCTTCTCTCTCCCTCTTCCTTCTCTCTCCCTCTTCCTTCTCTCTCCATCTTCCTTCTCTCTCCATCTTCCTTCTCTCTCCATCTTCCTTCTCTCTCCATCTTCCTTCTCTCTCCATCTTCCTTCTCCCTCCCTCTTCCTTCTCTCTCCCTTTTCCTTTCCCCTCCCTTTTCCTTCTCTCTCCCTCTCTCTTCTCTCTCCCTCCTCTCTCCCTTGTCACCCCCTTCTCTCTCCCTCTCCCTTCTCTCTCCCTATCCCTTCTCTCTCCCTTTCCTTGTCTCTCCCTCTCCCTTGTCTCTCCATTCTCTCTCCCTATCCCTTCTCTCTCCCTCTTCCTTCTCTCTCCCTCTTACTTCTCTCTCCCTTTCCATGCTCTCTCCCTTTCCATGCTCTCTCCCTTTTCCTTATCTCTCCATTCTCTCCCTTTTCCTTGCCTCCCCTTTCCTTCGCTCTCCCTCTCCCTTCTCTCTCTCTCCACTCCCTTCTCTCTCTCTCCACTCCCTTCTCTCTCTCTCCCCCTCCCTTCTCTCTCCCTCTCCCTTATAACTCCCTCGTCATTCCCTCTACCTCTCT
>NW_027456274.1:0-22499 GCF_040206685.1 Ascaphus truei | reverse complement strand
GACACGGGGTGGGATCACCCGGTGGGAGGAGGCCCGAGCAAATAATTATTTATTATTTTGTCCGAATTTGGGCTGGTATTACTCAGTCAAATGTATATCTTAGGGAGCTTCAGACAAACCCGACTATCCCTGTCAGGCTCCAAACCGCGCCCCTGCACTCTTTCTTAAATCTGTCTCAGCGTCTCCCCTCCTGAAACCCCTCTCCTGGCTTCCTGTCACATCCCGCATCTCACACTCAATTCCCCTCCTCACTTTTAAAGCTTTACACTCCTCTGCCCCTCCTCACATCTCAGCCCTATTTTCTTCCTATGCACCATCCCGACTCTTGCGTTGTACCCCCTTTGTATCTAAAGCCCTCTCCCGCCTTAACCCTTTCTCACTGACTGCCCCACACTCTGGGATGACCTTTAAGAGCCACCTTAAGGCACACCGGCTTAAAGAAGCATATGAGTAGCCCCGTGGCTAATACTATACACACGATACATGAAGCTCGGCCCCCTGCAGACGCACTTACCAGAACGCCCTCCTACTGTCTCTGTACATTCTTCCTAACAATTAGATTGTAAGCTCTTCGGAGCAGGGACTCTTCCGAAATGTAACTTTTTGTCTGAAGCACTTATTCCCATGATCTGTTATTTGTATGTAGCCCCCTGTAAGCAGAACGGGCTACTTATCCTTCTATAGGGTGACCAGGTGTCCCGGTTTAGCTGGGACAGTCCCGTTTTTTTAACCCCTGTCCCGTTTTTTTAACCTCTGTCCCGGTTTTTTAGTCTCTGCCCGGCTGCCCTGCATGCTGTAAAATGTTCCGGTTTTTGTGGTTGTTCCGCTTTTGACCATCAGAGCAGGGGGGGCAGCAGAGAGCAGACAAAGCATGGAGGAGAGCAGGGGCCGGGACTAAACTGCGGAGCCTAGCAGTGAGACCCGGAAGTGTCAGTGAGAACTTCCGGTGTCTGCTGCCAGGGCTCAATATGGCTTCCCCACCCATGCAGGTATGGTCCAGAATGGGGGACACAAACACACTCACACAATGGGGGGGGGGGGGGGGGCGGGGGGAGAGAGACAGAGAGGCACAGCATGGGGAGAGGCAGAGAGAGAGAGAGACAGAGAGAGTGGCACAAGCACAGCATGGAGAGAGACAGAGAGAGGCACAGGCACAGGATGGGGAGAGAAGCACAGCATCGGGAGAGGGGCACAGCATGGGAAGAGGGGCACAGAGTGGGGGGGAAGAGAGAGACACAAAGAATGGGGGGAGAGAGACAGAGAAAGGAGGGGAGAGAGAGAGACAGAGAATAGGGAGAGAGAGACAAAGAATGGGGGAGAGAGAGAGAGACAGACAGAGAATGGAGGGGAGAGAGAGACAAGAATAGGGGGTGGAGGGAGAGAGACAGAATGGGGGGGGAGAGCATGGAGGGTAGAAAGAGAGAATGGGGGAGGAGAGAGAGAGAATGGGGGGACAGAGAGCCGAGAATGGGGGGGGGGAGAGAGCCGAGAATGGGGGGGGAGAGAGAGCTGAGAATGGGGGGGAGAGGGGGTGAAGAGAGAGAATGGGGGAGAGAGAATGGGGGGAAGAGAGAGAGAGAATGGGAGAGAGAGATGGAATGGGGGGAAGGGAGGGGGGACAGAATGGGAAGAGAGCATGGGGGGAGGAGAGAGAGAGAGAATGGGGGAGGAGAGAGAGAATGGGGGGTTTCACAGAATTGGAGAAGACACAGAGAATGGGGGAGAGAGACAGAATGGAGGGGAGAGAGAGAGAGACAGACAGAGAATGGGGGGGGGAGAGAGAGACAGACAGAGAATGGGGGGAGAGAGAGAGACAGAGAATGGGGGGAGGAGAGAGACAGAGAATGGGGGGGAGAGAGACAGAAAATGGAGGAGAGACAGAGAATGGGGGAGAGGAGAGGGAGGGAGAGAATGGGGGAGAGGGAGAGAAAGCGAGAGAATGGGGGGAGACACAGAGAATGGGGGAAGACACAGAGAATGGAGGGGAGAGATAGACAGACAGAGAATGGGAGGGGAGAGAGAGACAGAGAATGGGGGGGGGAAAGGCACAGAGAATGGGGTAGAGAGAGAGACACAGAGAATGGGGGGGAGAGAGACAGAAAATGGGGGGGAGAGAGAGAGAATGAGAGGGAGGGGAGAGGGGAGGAGAGAGAAAGGAGAGGGGGGAGAGAGCGAGAGAATGTGGGGGGAAGAGAGAGAGGGGAAGAGAGAGGAGAAGAGAGAGAGAGGGGAGGAGAGAGGGGTGAGAGAGGGGAGGAGAGAGAATGGGGGGAGAGAGAGAGAATGGGGGGAGAGAGAGAGAATGAGGGGAGGGAGAGAGAATGGGGGGAGAGAGAGAGAGAATGAGGGGGGGAAAGGCACAGAGAATGGGGTAGAGAGAGAGACACAGAGAATGGGGGGGAGAGAGAGAGACAGAAAATGGAGGAGAGACACAGAATGAGAGGGAGAGAGGGAGGGGAGAGGAGAGGAGAGAGAAAGGAGAGGGGGGAGAGAGCGAGAGAATGTGGGGGGAAGAGAGAGAGAGGGGAGGAGAGAGGGGTGAGAGAGAGGGGAGGAGAGAGAATGGGGGGAGAGAGAGAGAATGAGGGGAGGGAGAGAGAATGGGGGGAGAGAGAGCGAATGAGGGGCGGGAGAGAGAGAGAGAGAATGGGGGTAGAGAGAGAGTGGGGGGAGGGGGGCGAGAGACAGGGAAGTGTGGAATGAGAATGTAGGGGTGGGGAGAACGAGAATAGAGGAATATGGGGGGAGGGAGAGAGAAAGGGGTGTGTGTGAGAGAAGGGGGGACAGAGCGGGGTAGAGACAAAGGAGAAAGGGCGCAGTTGGTGATATCATTTGTTTTATAAAAAATTTTTATAATGTGTCCCGGTTTTTACTTTTGTAAATCTGGTCACCCTATCCTTCTACTACTGGAGTAAGCCCTGGTAAGGGCAGGCGCCAGTAGTGACCATGGGTTTTTCCCCCTCACCAAGCCCCGCCTCTGTGATAGAGGCAGGCCCCTGGCTCTGTGCAGGCCTAGACAGAGAGGAGGTCCTGCTGACATCATAGGGGGCGGGGCTGTGTCTATTTAGTGGGCTGTCCTGTGGGTGTGTGGGAGAGAGGTCTGAGTGCAGCTCGGGAAGAATACTATTTAATAAGAATAGATATGACACGGCCTTCTCCTGCCGGCTCCTCTTAGTTTTATTTCCCCTTCTGTTATCCATATTCTGTATGTCCGGCTACAGGAAGGGTCAGGAGACAGGGAGGACAGAGGCAGGAGAAACCCACCTGGCTCCGGCCTTGCTTGTCCCTACTAATACAAACATACAACCCTTCACTCAATAACATAGCCCTAATCCCATGTGACAAGGAGGGGTAGGACAGGCACTGCTATCCTTCCTTTGCCATATAGGATGGGATCCCCCCCCCCATGCTGTGACTCCTGTATGGGATGATACACTGGGCGAGATGCTGCAGGAGAGGAGGAAGCAATCAGAGGTCTCTCCCCCTCCCCCTGGGTATCACTGCAGCTTTCTGCCTGTCTGGGAGTCACAGCTCGCAACTATCGTCTGTGCAAGTCTGTATAGTAAAGATGGAGAGATGACCACGTGTCTGGATAATAGTTATTTTGCCCATTACTGCACTGTATGTGTTTGGTGGGGTGGGGGGAGCTGTATTGATGTAAATGTAGGCCATGTTTTTGTTTTTTTAAATACAGGATTGGTACAGCAGGCCAGCGGGGACCCACGGGGACAACCCGAGGACCCCCAGACTCCCACAGGGACCACCTGAGGACCCACGAAGGACACCTGCGGGGAAGAACTGGTGGCCCCACAGCTGTGGGGGCCCCAGCCACCCGAGGGCCCCCCAGACACCCGTGGGAACCACCCGAGGGCCCCTAGACACCTGTGGGAACCACCCGAGGGCCCCTAGACACCTGTGGGAACCACCTGAAAGCTCCCAGACAACCGCGTGGATGCCATTGGTGCCCACGGACACCCGCGGGGACCACCTGGAGGCCCACGGAGCCTAGCGGGGACAACCCGAAGTCCCCCAGACACCGGTGGGCACCTCCCAGAGTGAACTGTGGAACCTGCGGACACCCATCTGGACCACCGGGGACCCCTGCTGGACTGCGGTATTAATCCTGTGTGTAAAAAAAATAATGGTTTTATGAATATTGTAATGGTTTATTAGGGACCTAGGAGTGGATAGTGAGGCTGTTATGTGTATTTTTGTTTATTGTGGGTAGTGGGGGTGGGTGAATGGGGTATTGGCCCCAAGGAAGTGTGTTTAGGCCTACCGGGTGGGGGGGTAGCGGGAGGGATTAACCCCTTCATTACCTTAGCGGTATTATCTGCTAAGGTAAAGAAGAGGTTAAGTCATCCCGCAACCCCCTGGCAAGGCCTAAATACCCACCCAGGGCCAAATACCACCTTCACCCACCCCCGCTACCCGCAATAAGCCTGGCACGGGTATATAACCCCTTCATTGCCTTGGCGGTAATGAAGTTGCCTGTAAATGCATTTTTTATGCATGGGATTCATGCCGGGGGTCTCTGGTGCTGATATTAATGGATATCAGCTCTGGGACACATGCATTTTATTTTCATCGCAGCTTCACCCCACCTTCTTGACAACTTTTGTGGTGGGACAATTTGGAGAAGAAACAGCAATTTTAAAGTGGCGATCAGCCGCAATAAGCTGATCAGGGCTTATAGAATTGAGCGTGTTTGAAAAACTGGCGATCAGTGCCGAAAAGTGGCTTATCACCGCGCGTCTGCCGATTTGTAATTTTTATTTATTTATTTCTTTTTTGGCAAAAAAACCTGTAATTTTTGCTCTTATCGCCAGCTTCTCTGGGCTTACTGAATCGCTGTAGGCTTTTTTGGCGATAAGCTGGTGATAAGTGTCTTATCGCTGCTTACTGCATGAGGGCAAAATTGAAGCGTTTCATTCCGTTAGGAACTTTATCTTTACTTTGATAAAGTTCCTAACGGAATGAAACGCGTCAGAGAAGGTGAATCTCTGTGATGTCCAGCACCAAGATTTGAATAAATATTGATTTTAATTCATCTATGGCTGAGTTCCTTCGTTTGCAGTGACCGCCGAAGTTTTCTTCAATTTTGCTGATTCTACCCTCACGGCTGGGGCGCGCTAAGGATCCCCTGCACTACGGAGCAGACGCCACGATACCCCCTCCCCTTGCAGTCACGGGGTTAGCCGGCATTCGTGATGCGTCCTGTGTAATCTTCCCGGACTCACCAGGCTGGCGACGGCGATGACGTCATTCGGAGGCGCCGCACACGTGGAGTAATGCCGGGAGTTCAACGGAGCAAGCAGTGAAGACACCAGGCGGGTTAAGGGCAGCAGGCATCGGTTGGCTTATACGTGAGTACAGGAGAGGAGTTTCTAAACAAAGCTTCTCATCCTGTCTCCTTACGAACCCCTGCACAACGGCCCCCCCCCCTAAGGTTTATAAGTCTGCATAATTGTTGCTTCAATTATATATTCAACGCTTCATATATTGATTGCAGTGGGATCACTTTCTTTCTTTTTTCCACCAAGTTTCAAAGTATACCAAGGTGCAGCATTTGACCCATATCTACATATACACTTTTTAGAGCACCGAACATCATGGGGTTTACTCCCCTTATTCTATATACTGCATGAGGGCCTTAGGGAGTATTTGTTCCTATAAAGCAGGGGTGGGGAACGTCCGGCCCGCGAAAATCATTTGGTCCGGCCCCCGGGAAGCAAGCCTGCAAGAATGGTTTAAACAAAAAAAACTCCCCCTCTCCTGATTGGCTGCCCGTGCTGTCACTCTGCCAAGATTTGTTTTTTGGCCCACCTATTCATACATGGAGCAAGTGTAGGGTGCAAGCCGGGCCTCCCCTTCCCTCAGCACTGCCCCCCTCCCTTCTCTCCTCCAGTAATGCCGGGCCTCCCCTTCCCTCAGCACTGCCCCCCTCCCTTCTCTCCTCCAGTAATGCCGGGCCTCCCCTTCCCTCAGCACTGCCCCCCTCCCTTCTCTCCTCCAGTATTGCCGGGCCTCCTCTTCCCTCAGCACCGCCCCCCTCCCTTCTCTCCTCCAGTAATGCCGGGCCTCCCCTTCCCTCAGCACTGCCCCCCTCCCTTATCTCCTCCAGTAATGCCGGGCCTCCCCTTCCCTCAGCACCGCCCCCCTCCCTTCTCTCCTCCAGTAATGCCGGGCCTCCCCTTCCCTCAGCACCGCCCCCCTCCCTTCTCTCCTCCAGTAATGCCGGGCCTCCCCTTCCCTCAGCACTGCCCCCCTCCCTTCTCTCCTCCAGTAATGCCGGGCCTCCCCTTCCCTCAGCACCGCCCCCCTCCCTTATCTCCTCCAGTAATGCCGGGCCTCCCCTTCCCTCAGCACCGCCCCCCTCCCTTCTCTCCTCCAGTAATGCCGGGCCTCCCCTTCCCTCAGCACTGCACCTCTCCCTTCTCTCCTCCAGTAATGCCGGGCCTCCCCTTCCCTCAGCACTGCCCCCCTCCCTTCTCTCCTCCAGTAATGCCGGGCCTCCCCTTCCCTCAGCACTGCCCCCCTCCCTTCTCTCCTCCAGTAATGCCGGGCTCCTTAGGCTCCGCCCCTGTGTCCCTCCCTTTAGGCTCCGCCCCTGCCAGTCTCATCTGCACTGGCTACCTATGCAGCTCCAGCAGCCCATCCACGGGCCCCAGGTAACCCACATGCCCCCTTATAGCCCCTCCCAGACACCTTACCCACCCCAAGGGGGGAAAGGCCTTATTTTTGAGTGTGTTTGCAGAGGTGGGCTTATTGTGTGTGTGTCACTGTGTGTCACTGTGTGTGTGTCACTGCGTGTGTGTGTGTGTGTCACTGTCTGTGTGTGTGTGTCTCACTGTCTCTGTGTGTCTCACTGTCTCTGTGTGTGTGTGTGTGTCACTGTCACTGTGTGTGTTACTGTGTGTGTGTGTCACTATCTGTGTGTGGCAGCAGCCGCCTGAGGTGATGAAGGACCTGAGTATCACCAGAGCGGCTCAGGTAAGCAGCGCTCCGGGGGGGACAGGGTATAAGAGGAGTGGGGCTTGGGGGATGGGGGGGAGGGGGTATAAGAGGCTTGGGGGATAGAAGAACGAGTCTGCGGAGGGAGAAACACCTCACTACCGTCTCTCCTCCTCCCCACACCGGGCAGCAGCTGCGGAGGAGAGCACCTGCTCCGCAGTGCCGCAGTGTAAGAGGAGAGGGAGCTATGCAGGGCCCTGACAGGGGAAGGGCAGGAGGGCCATGGGACACCACAAGGCCTGATGCCTAATCCCAGCATCATTGGTCTCCTTGACTTCAATACATGTTGTATGATTAACTTTTGCAGACACCACCCCCCCCAATGATCTGTGCCCCATAAAATGACTCAGTGTGATCTAAGCTGTCAGACCGTCCCTCATGCATCTCAAATTGCCACTTCTTGCAGCTGATTGTCATTCTTGTTTAGAGAGTGTCTGAAAGTGAGTGAGAGAGTGTGTATGAGTGAGAGGGTCTGAGAGTGTGTGATTTCCCACCCCCCCTGCTCCGATTTGTGTGTGTGAGAGAATACAGACACCAACCCACAATCAGTCATACAGTAGTCACCCACCACCCAAGTGTCAGTCAGTCACCCAAGTGTCAATCAGTCAGTCACCCAAGTGTCAGTCAGTCAGTCAGTCAGTCACACAAGTGTCAGTCAGTCACCCAAGTGTCAGTCAGTCACCCAAGTGTCAGTCAATCAGTCACACAAGTGTCAGTCAGTCAGTCACACAAGTGTCAGTCAGTCAGTCACCCAAGTGTCAGTCAGTCAGTCAGTCACACAAGTGTCAGTCAGTCACCCAAGTGGCAGTCAGTCACCCAAGTGTCAGTCAGTCAGTCACACAAGTGTCAGTCAGTCAGTCAGTCACCCAAGTGTCAGTCAGTCAGTCACACAAGTGTCAGTCAGTCACACAAGTGCCAGTCAATCAGTCACCCAAGTGTCAGTCAGTCAGTCACACAAGTGTCAGTCAGTCAGTCACACAAGTGTCAGTCAGTCAGTCACTCGTGTCAGTCAGTCAGTCACCCAAGTGTCAGTCAGTCAGTCACCCAAGTGTCAGTCAGTCTGTCAGTCACACAAGTGTCAGTCAGTCAGTCATCCAAACCTGGAAAACCAGTTGCGAGTTGCAACATCATCAATACCAGCTAACATCACACGCCTCACCAAAGAGAAGCAGTTCCAGTTAATTGAATGTTTGACCAAATATAGCAGGCTAATTTTTAAGTTGATCATTTTGTATGGCCCGCGAATGATGTTATAAATATCCAAATGGCCCTTGGCAGAAAAAAGGTTCCCCACCCCTGCTATAAAGTACACCAAGTTTGGCATAGGATTTGGATGTCAGGGTATCAATGTGCAACCCAAATGTTAAATGGGAGTTGAACTATATGCCCAGATATTTCAAACCAGTAACAGGGGCTAGGATGGTATTAGAGTTGGTTTTTATCTGAAGCTCTGTCATTGGAAGCGTTAGCAATTTAGCTCTGGTCCCAAATACCATTGTTACAGTCTTGTCAGTGTTTAAAATCAGTTTGTTTTAGGAAATCCAGTTTCAAGTCTCAAAAAATCAGATTGAAGTATGTGTTCAAGGTCAGAGAGGCGAGGGCTGCGTGCATATAGGATAAGATCTAAGGCCTCTCACAATAACCCGTTAGGAATATTAATTCCTCATCTATCCGACATAAGTATAAAATATAGTCTACCAAGACCCCTAATACAGAGTTACCCACCTTATACGGGATCAGCTGCCAGACGAGTATAGTAAATGTATCTTATTTCTTTTGCCACTGGAGGGCAGCGTGGAGTTACACGGAGTGGCGCCCGTAAGGACGACGTGCCAGTTAGGCGGAAGGAGAAGCGCACACACTTTTATGTGAAACGGATATATTTGGGGAGGGATTTAGTAGTCTGAGTAAGAAAATTAACCATTTAAATATGCACAGATTTAATCCCACTTTTGGAAATTAGGGATGTTGCCTAAAAGTTTGAGAATGCATAGAGTGCCACCCATGGGCTTTAATGAAGCAGCATTTGTGGGCTAAAGGGAACAGCATTCTGTATAAAGGTATTTTGGACTCGATATAAATAATTGATGCCAAAAACTAATATTACACTGGCGACACACTTTATTCGAGCTCGGCTAGTCCCACGAATTCGGGTATACCCGGGTGTATTGAGGTTTGTGACTGTTTTCTGCCCGAGTGCATTGAGGTATTTTCTAGGCAGGGATTGAAGCATTTTATTCCCGCTGGCTGCAATACTGCACAGTATATATATATATACTGCATTACAATTCATGAATTTATGCCATCTGGTAGACACGCGAAGCATTGCAGCCTATTAAATCCTAATCATTATCATTTAACAGATCAGCCGCCCGTCAGCCAGGCATGAACCCAGGCTGGGAAGGCAAACGCAACGGAGCTTGTCAGAGGTGAGGAGCGGCGTATTCCAGGTATCTGCCAGGTACATACTGGGTATTTCCTCGAATAAAGTGTGTCGGTGCAGTAAGTAAATTGAGAATGGAAAAATCTTCAACACAAACGTACAGAATGTGATATTCTGAGAGATCTGACAGATGTTATCAAATCCCACAATGAATATATAAAAAATGTCTGTATAGAACGAGTCAAACAAGAATATGCCAATAAAACGTTTAATTGGGAGATACAGGGGCCACAATTCAGGTCATTTAGCTGAAAGAAGAGAAGCCGGTCAGCCAGTAGAGCAGGTCAGCCGGTCAGCCAGAAGAGCAGGTCAGCCGTTCAGCCAGTAGAGCAGGTCAGCCGGTAGAGCAGGTCAGCCGGTCAGCTCTGAGATCAGCATTACTTATATCCCCTAAACGTTGTCCCCTGCATGTAATGCTCCAACACAGCCTACACTGCATATACTGTACCTGAGATACTTAACCCTTTCTTTTCGCTCGACTCTAATCTGAATGATTTGCTAATTGGTTTGTAATTAGAGAGATATTTGTAGCAGAATCCCATGTATGTTCTTTTTACCTTTTTAGATACCGTTTTGTGTAATAAAAGATATGAGATCAGAGGGGCTTCCTGTTTGCACTCGTGTTTTGGCAGAAGTGTATATGTGACCCTATAAATCTCCCTCACACCCGGGCTTGGCAGCGTGACACTAGTGCAGCGTCCTGGGGAAGAATCACTGAGCTGTTAGCAATAGATACAACGGACAGAAAAGACACTACACATAGGTTTGATTAAAGAGAGTATTTTATTTAAATAATTAATCTCTTTGCTGGGAGGGGCCTGCAGCACATTGCGGAGCGATATAGTAACACGCAGAGCAATGCACTGCAGGCCCCTCCGGCAGCGAAGGGGTGAAGACCAATGCAGGGTGTATAAAGATCTCACTGATAATTCATGCACAAAGGGCAGTTTGTTGCTGTGATCCAGAGGAAGGCGAAACATAACCCCTGCTGTGCAATGGGGGAAAAAAATTCCTTCCTGACCCCATTAAATGGCGATCGGATGGTCCCTGGATCACTGCGCAGTGAGATCAGATGGAGCAGCACAGATCAGCGTTGTTATACACAGGGGCACACTCAGTATATAGAGATGCGGGTGATGGGGCCCTTGTGCCCCTGTGTATAACTCACCTGCTCCCCCATCCCCCTGCATATCTATCCCATTCGCCCCTTTTCCTCCCGCATACCTCGCAGGGCCGGCCGTCCATTAGGCGGTCGCCTAGCGCGCAGAGGTCCTAGGGGCGCATTAATAATCATTATTATTTTTTCCTCTTATTATTTCTAATTTATTTATCTTTTTTTTTAAATTATTCTTTTTTTTATCCAGTATTTTGGCGCCCTTTTATTTTTATTTTGTGTCGCGCTGGGGTGCGGTCGCACCCCCTGCAGCCCCGATAGCTACGCCACTGTTTATTTTATTATTTTATTTATCTTATTATTTTTTATACAACTGGGGCACAAATTTTAAGTTTCGCCTCGGGCGCATGAAACCCGTGCTCCGGCCCTGCTCCTTGTTCTCTCTCTCCCTCTCACGCCCAATATCCCTATCTCCCTCTACTACCTGCCCCTCCCGCAGCCTTCCTGATCTTATCTGCCTCTCCTGCGGTCAAACCAACTTCTCAGGGCCCCTAGAATACCCCTGTATCTACGCCCTGGCTCCTCTGCTACCTGCTCCTGGCTTCTTCTCCGCCTAAAAAAGGTGAAGCAGCAGATCTGTCCGCACCTCTCGTATTCTCCTACCTGCTCCCGGGGTCTTCTCCGCCTAAAAAAGGTGAAGCAGCAGATCCGGCCACACCTGTCGTATGCTCCTTGGTCATCGTACACCACGTCTGCGTCATCGGCCGCCTTGTAGCCCACCTCATTGTTCCACTTGACGCCCGCTTTGTCGTATGCCTCGTCGTCCGCCTCGTAGCCCGCCTCGTCGTCTGGTGGCACAAAGGGCACCACCTTCGTGCGTGTCCTGATCTGCAGGAGACATGACGTGTTTGTAACCAGGGACAGTGATACTCTGTATCGCAAGAGCTCCTGTGCCACTTATACCCCATCCCCAATACCACGTTATACCGCCCTCCACAGGGCAAAAACCCGTTATACCCACCTCCCCAGGCCCAGTACCCAGTTATACAACCCTCCCAAGGCCCAGTACCCGTTATACCCACCTCACCAGGCCCAGTAGCCATTATATACCCCTCCCCAGAAGGTCATGTTTCTATTTATCAAAAATACATTGAGTTACCTCTGGTTTTCAGGCATGTCCTGGGGGAGTAATCACAGAGACACAGAAACGTCGCTGAGTTTGGTGAGTAACTCCCTTAACCTCTCAGCAGTTGAATTCCCCATTAGGCGCTTAGCACGTTAAAAACAAGCGTTGCTATTTCTCTGCATGAAGTTGCAGGTAATTGGAAGAGTTACACAGTGACGGCTATTTCATCACTCACCTTCTTCCCCCAAAACGGTCTTTTCTGTCTTATTTCCGGCTTCACATCGGATATCCATATCCATTCTTGGCCTCTGATCTGTATGCAGGACAATGCTTTAAGACAGGGTTGCACAACCTTTTCCCCCTGCTCCCCCCTCCACCTTCCCCACCTTGTCTCCGACGTTCTGATGTAACGACGTCATGTGATATCACGTTGCTATGGCAATGCTATATCATGTGACGCCACGTTGCTGTCGCCAGAAGCCGCCGGAGACAAGGAAAGGGAACTTACAGAGGCCTTGCGCGCGATCTCCGGCATTTAATTTAAATGCTGTGGGGAAGAGCGAGGGGCCTCTGTAAGCGCCGAGCCCCTCCTCCCAAGAAAATGTCGTGCCCCTCGATTTGCGCACCCCTGCTTTAAGAGATATTCTGGGACCCTCCAACTCCTCCATCGGACCCTTCCTCATATTGACTGACCTTGCAGTGCTCTGCACTGACTTGCACTGACCTGCTATGGTGCCTCTCAAAATACCATGCTAACTCATTCTGAACATACATGTGTCCTTTCTACATGTTACTCAGCTTGTATGGGCCACAGACAGCTTTCCCGGGGTCCAGGACTAGTTTCCACCGGAGACACTCACCCATGGGTCGGCGACTTTGCGAGAACCCACCCCCCCCCCCAACCTGTTTTCTCTTGCACTGCCATAGACAACAACATTTCGGCCTGCTGGTCTTTCTCAGGTAAAGTGGCTAAACCCACTAAATCCAGCAAAGAAAGGCCAGCAGCCGAAACATTGTAGTCTGTGGCACAATAAATTATCTTTTTTTATTCAAATCCGTGTGCCCTTTCCCATCAATCATATTGTATCCATTGGACGAAATGCCGGTCTTCCCTGAGACTAAGGGGCACCGGTAAAAGTATCACTACTTATTGTTTTTTTTTGGGTTTGCAGCAAATCCCCATCATTTTTGCGTTCTCTTGCTCTGCCCCAATCTGACACACCACCTTGCTCTCTCACCCCCCTCTTAGACTCCCCCGTCACCCTTTCCTTCCTCAAAGGTTGTCCTTTAATCAGATCTTACCCAAATTGTCTCCATCTCCCTTGGAAATGTTCTGTCTTTAAGCTGTGCGGCTCCTCTTGATCCGAACTTTCTTAGCTTTAGGTTTCGGCTCCGAGGGTCTAAAAAATAAGCGACTCCGAAAAGATGTGAAATATGCGCACGGGTCCTAATGGGGCACTGAGGGGGAGACTTAAATACTAGTAAATATAATCTACTGTGCTAACAAATATAATCTATTAACTAACAAATATAACTTATTAAACTAAGAAATATAATTTATTAAACTAACAAATATAACTTATTAAACTAAGAAATATAACTTATTCAACTAAGAAATATAATTTATTAAACTTAGAAATATAATCTATTAAACTAAATAAATATCTATTCAACTAAATAAATATCTATTCAACTAAATAAATATAATCTATTTAAAAACAATACAATAAAAAGCTGGAGAAAAGATACGTCAACCAAGCCACAGATGTGATGCCAATGAGCGTTGAACTCCTTGCAGATCCACCGTCAGCTGGTTGTGGCAGAAAGTGGTGACATACAGTAGAACAGAGTGGTTGAGCTGTAACCACGGCAGTCAGGTCAGAAATCAACACAATATTTTTTGAAATTTAGAATGAGAATGTTCAGTATGTCACATTCTGGGCTCAGACTCTGAGCCCTGTCACATGTTAGCAGCTTGTGATAATAGAAGGTATCCATATACTGGGATGTGATAAGCTACATGAAGGTCATTTTATACTGGGTCCCATAACCTGCTTTATATGTAGTATCATTTTACACTAATTAGTAGAGATGTTACATTTTGAAAAATAGCACTTCTGGCGGCATTGTTCATTTTCTCTACAAATGATAAATGAAAAAGTTGGATAAAACGTTATATGTGTGTGTGAGCGCGCAATATATATAGAGGTATCAGTACCGTGTTAGCCGAGCTTCAATAATCAAAAAATAAATAGATGATACCGTTCTGTGGCTAACGAAATGCTTTTATTTGTGCGAGATTTCGAGATACACTGATCTCTTCTTCCGGCGATGTTACAATGAATGAAGCAAGCAAAAGGTATACTTAAAAACAGTGTCTCTTGGAATGTTATCTGTGCTGGTCCTTCCCCCAGTGTGGATGTGTTTTATGCCTAGAGGTGTCAAAAGGTTCCTGAAAGCAAGTGATGAAAGAGTGTGTATGTGTATCAGTGTGAATGAAAATGAATGGAGAGCCCACAGTATATACAGTGCTTTACAAAAGGTGTGTGTGGAGTGGGAGTGGATATAAATGGTGTGGGTGGGTGTGGAAATGTGAGAGTTTGTAGCACAACTAAAAGTGTGTGTGGATACTTTGTGGTCCCTATTGGTGTATAGGGATGGAAAAACAGTATTTGTATGTGTAAAAGACAGCTGTGTGTGCATACATATAGCACAGTATGTTAAATTATGCCGCGGGGTCATGTGACGTCACCCTCGTCAAATGCCGCTGCAGGTCACGTGACGCCGCATCAAGGTAAGGGGGGGCGCGAGCACCAGCAGAGGGAAGGCAGGGGGGCGAGCTGCAAAAGTTTGTGCTCCCCTGGTATAACCAATAAATAATATAGCTGATATAGCAATTTGGTTGTGGCTAGAGAGAGATTATAATGGCAGTGAGAATTAGTGGTCAGAATTAATAACAGTGCAATTACTAAAAAGTAGCTGTAATAAAATAATAATAAACACTATGCCTAAACACAATAAAAATCCAGAAACCTAGCTCTAATAGCTATGTTATAACTCAATCATAAAAGGATCCAATTCGGGCATCCTCTGGAGCCCTGGCAGCTCTCTTCAGGGAAACAACCACCTCCTCGATAGATATCTAAACAAAAAAAAAGAAGAGAAAGCGCCCGCTCCATGTGTAAATTCGGTTTAACAATTTCATTTCCTGGACAAGATAAAAATAGCAAACTCACAAACATCCGTTTGGTAAAAGCATTGTGTGAGACAGGCTCGTGCTCCGTGGTAATCCGGTGGTCAATCCGCAGCTCCAGAGTTTGGACGATGACCGGGAAACTCGATAGGCTGCGCCCCTCGCAGTGTGGTCCTCCGGCAATCTGTGGTATGTTGTGGTTCCACTGTAAATCCGGTGTCTCGTCTTGGTCGCGTACCAACTTCCCTTCCGGCGTCAGGACGTATAGTGTGGCAATAGCAACGAGAAGAAAGTACTGAGGTGGGTTTGGATCCCCCTCGGTTATTTCTTGTTTTATTAATAAATAATTTACTATATTTTAATCTCTGGTGCGCATTGTGTGCATTTTTCTTCTTGTCTGCACAGTGCTTCAGATGCTGCATCTGAAAAAATGCCGGTGGATCGGGATGTGAGGTAGGGAAGTGACGTCCGCGCCGGAATGTCATTGCCACGCCTCCATATATTTATTGCCACGCCCCCAATCGCACCCGCTGCATACCCTGCAAAGCCATAAAAAGCTCAGGCTTCAGCAAGTGTATTGCAGCGTGTGTGCCTTCCCTCCGTCTGAAATACTATAGACGCAGCCTTATCGACGCTTACTAAATAGGCCCGTGTCTCTCTCTCTGTGTCTCTGTCTCTCTCTGTGTCTCTGTCTCTCTCTGTGTGTCTCTGTCTCTCTCTGTGTGTCTCTGTCTCTCACTGTGTGTCTCTCTGTGTCTCTGTCTCTCTCTGTGTGTCTCTGTCTCTCTCTGTGTGTCTCTGTCTCTCTCTGTGTGTCTCTGTCTCTCTGTGTGTCTCTCTGTGTCTCTCTCTCTCTCTCTCTGTGTCTCTGTCTCTCTCTGTGTGTCTCTGTCTCTCTCTGTGTGTCTCTGTCTCTCTCTGTGTGTCTCTCTGTGTCTCTGTCTCTCTGTGTCTCTGTCTCTCTGTGTGTCTCTGTTTCTCTCTGTGTGTCTCTGTTTCTCTCTGTGTGTCTCTGTCTCTCTCTGTGTGTCTCTGTTTCTCTCTGTGTGTCTCTGTGTGTGTCTCTGTATCTCTGTCTCTCTCTGTGTCTCTGTGTGTGTCTCTGTGTCTCTCAAATCAAATCAGCTTGATTGGCATGTCAAAAGAACATTTCAGTATTGCCAAAGCGTGAGTAATAGGGGGTGTGGGACAATGATTACACGAATACTAGGGGGTACGGTATAATGGTTATACAGTATATTACTTTTGTCTCTCTCTCTCTCTCTCTCTCTCTCTCTCTCTGTGTGTCTGTCTCTCTCTCTCTGTGTCTCTCTCTCCCTATGTCCCTCTCTCTGTCTCTCTCTCATTCTCTGTCTCTCTCTCTGTGTCTCTCTCTCATTCTCTGTCTCTCTCTCTCATTCTCTGTCTCTCTCTCTCATTCTCTGTCTCTCTCTCATTCTCTGTCTCTCTCTCATTCTCTGTCTCTCTCTCATTCTCTGTCTCTCTCTCTCATCCCTGTATGATAGGTATGTTCCAACTCAATTTTTTGCTCTTCTTTTCCGTTTGAGAGGAGGGAGTCCCTCACCTCTTCAGCCACACACCAGGAACGCTGGATTGCTTTCAGACGCTCGGAGAGGCGGATACAGTCGTGGATTGCACGATTTCTCGCCCCCTCCCTGCCTTTCACGCCCCCTCCCTGCCTTTCACGCCCCCTCCCTGCCTTTCATGCCCCCCTCCCTGCCTTTCACGCCCCCACCCCCCTCCCTGCCTTCCACGCCCCCAACCCCTTCCCTGCCTTTCACGCCCCACCTCCCTGCTTTCACGCCCCCCCCTCCCTGCCTTTCACGCCCCCCCTCCCTGCCTTTCACACCCCCCTCCCTGCCTTTCACACCCCCACCCCCCTCCCTGCCTTTCACGCCCCCACCCCCCTCCCTGCCTTTCACGCCCCTACCCCCCTCCCTGCCTTTCCACCCCCCTCCCTGCCTTTCACACCCCTACCCCCCTCCCTGCCTTTCACGCCCCTACCCCCCTCCCTGCCTTTCCACCCCCCTCCCTGCCTTTCCACCCCCACCCCCCTCCTGCCTTTCACGCCCCCTCCCTGCCTTTCCATCCCCCTCCCTGCCTTTCACGCCCCCACCCCCTCCCTGCTTTTCCACCCCCCACCCTGCCTTTCACGCCCCCCCTGCCTTTCACGCCCCCACCCCCCTCCCTTCTTTTCACGCCCCCCGTCCCCTCCCTGCCTTTCACGCCCCCCTCCCTGCCTTTCACGCCCCCTCCCCGCCTTTCACGCCCCCCTCCCTGCCTTTCACGCCCCCGTCCCCTCCCTGCATTTCACGCCCCCGTCCCCTCCCTGCCTTTCACGCCCCCATCCCCTCCCTGCCTTTTACGCCCCCGTCCCCTGCCTGCCTTTATCGCCCCCGTCCCCTCCCTACCTTTAACGCCCCCCCCTCCCTGCCTTTCACGCCCCCGTCCCCTCCCTGCCTTTCACGCCCCGTCCCCTCCCTGCCTTTAACGCACCCGTCCCCCCCTCCCTGCCTTTCACGCCCCCACCCCCTCCCTGCCTTTCACGCCCCCACCCCCTCCCTGCCTTTCACGCCCCCACCCCCTCCCTGGCTTTCACGCCCCCACCCCCCTCCCTGCCTTTCACGCCCCCACCCCCCTCCTTGCCTTTCACGCCCCCCCTCCCTGCCTTTCACGCCCCCCCTCCATGCCTTTCACGCCCCGTCCCCTCCCTGCCTTTAACGCACCCGTCCCCCCCCCCTCCCTGCCTTTCACGCCCCCACCCCCCTCCCTGCCTTTCACGCCCCCACCCCCTCCCTGCCTTTCACGCCCCCACCCCCCTCCTTGCCTTTCACGCCCCCCCTCCCTGCCTTTCACGCCCCCCTCCATGCCTTTCACGCCCCCCCTCCCTGACTTTCACATGGAAATGTATTTTATTACACATCATTTTGCCATGGCACTGCTCCCTCGGCATTGAAGTAATCTTTGAACGAATCTCGGATACATTTTGCCATTTTCCCTGTTACATTATTAGCTTTATTTCGACGGAGAGAACAAGTAATTACATCTTCAGAATCGATAACAGAAGAATCAACAGACCCTTCTAAATCGATGACCACATTGTGAAGTACAGTGACACATTTCCCAATATGTTTGGCATTTGGCACAGATGTTTCTATAGATTTTAAGAGTATTCTCCATTTTCCTGACATGATACCGAATGCACATTCAACACAACGTTGAGCCCTAGATAGTCTGTAGTTGTAAATTTCGGCCTCTTTTGATAACGATTTTCTAGGATACGGCTTCATGAGGTACTTCAGCAACGGGTAGGCCTCATCTGCTACGAGTACATGAGGCATCTTGTCCCGGTTACTTGATGGCAATGTTTTGTCAGCTGGAAACACAAGTTTTTTTTGTTCGATTAACTTGAGCGGTGAGGATGCTCTGAACACACCACCATCGCTTTGCTTCCCATATACTCCGACGTCAATCGCAATAAAACGACATTTGGCATCAGCAACAGCTTGCAAAACTATCGAATGAAAATGTTTGTACAGTAATTGTAGAACATTGACCCTGACTTTGCTGGGAGTTTTATTCGAATATGCTTGCCATCGATAAATTAGTCTGAACAGGAGTAATTTTTCCCTCTATTTTTTTAACAATATAATCAAATGTTGTTATAGACATTCACATATACTGTATTCAAAGAATTTACGTGCATGCAAGCGAAGCATGGGATATAAGGTTGCAAATTCTCCAAGTGTCTCACGCTGGACATTTATATCATGGACATTTGTTGTCCTGCCACCCAAAAGTTAACTTCTGAGATACACATTATCCAATAAAAAAAACATGCAGAGCTCTTTAGACAATGCCATTATACACTACAAGTGGACAATCTGGAATTGATGGCTTTGGACGTCACGTTGATGTAGAAGGTGGTTAAGGTCCCTCTGAGTTCGAAGATCTTCTTGGAGGGCCTGGATGGTCAACTGCAGGTACTATAACAAAGGGGGGAAATAACATATGAATGTTGTAATGAAGCTAACAATTTACAGAGTTCTGTACAAAGATGACAAAAGTTAAATGAAAGAGGAGACACCGACAAAAAGACCCAGAATGGAGGCCACCGAGGAGGCCCGATTCAGCAGCAGCGACCCACCGGCAATGAGTTCTTACCAGCCTCACCCCCCTGTCTGCCTTCCCTTTTACCTAATACCACCCTCTGCCTCTGCCTACTTCCCCATGCTGGAAAAGTGCTGGTATCCAGGAACCTTGCCCATGCTGTACCCTGGGCTGTCTCACTCTGCCTCTGCCCACTCAGGGTATTTGAGTCCAGACACACTCAGGTCTCAGCAGTTCCCCTCACCAGACGTGTCCCCCATGGACTCCTCTGCCCTGCTACAGGCCCTTAAACAGGTGCCCATGCTGGGTCCTGAGCTCAAGGACTGACTCCAGAAAGGAGAATAACAGCAGCACTTCCAACAAAGAGGGACAAGTGCCTATCTGGGTGCCCCCTTCACATCCCCCTCCCCCTGCACCTCACATCACCCCCCCCCCTTGCACATCAACCCCCTGTTCCCTTGCACATCACCCCCCCTTGAACATCAACCCCCCCTTGCACATCAACCACCCCCCTTCCCTTGCATATCACCCCCCTTGCACATCAACCACCCCCCTTCCCTTGCATATCACCCCCCTTGCACATCAACCCCCCTTCCCTTGCACATCAACCCCCCTTCCCTTGCACATCAACCCCCCTTCCCTTGCACATCATCCCCCTTTGCACATCAACCACCCCCCTTCCCTTGCACATCAACCCCTCCTTCCACATCAACCCCCCTTGCACATCAACCACCCCCCTTCCCTTGCACATCAACCCCCCCTTCCACATGAACCCCCCTTCCCTTGCACATCAAACCCCCTCTTCCCTTGCACATCAACCACCCCCCTTGCACATCAACCCCCCCTTCCCTTGCACATCAACCCCCCCTTGCACATCAACCCCCCCCCCCTTGCACATCACCCCCCCCCTTCCCTTTCACATCAACCCCCCCTTGAACATCAACCCCCCCTTGCACATCAACCACCCCCCCTTCCCTTGCATATCACCCCCCTTGCACATCACCCCCCCCTTGCACATCAACCCCCCCCCTTGCACATCACCCCCCCTTGCACTTCAACCCCCCTTGAACATCAACCCCCCCTTGCACATCAACCACCCCCCTTCCCTTGCATGTCACCCCCCCTTGCACATCACCCCCCTTGCACATCAACCACCCCCCCTTCCCTTGCACATCAACCCCTCCTTCCACATCAACCCCCCTTGCACATCAACCACCCCCCTTCCCTTGCACATCAACTCCTCCTTCCACATCAACCCCCCCTTGCACATCAACCACCCCCCCTTCCCTTGCACATCAACCCCCCCTTCCACATCAACCCCCCCTTCCCTTGCACATCAACCCCCTCTTCCCTTGCACATCAACCACCCCCCTTGCACATCAACCGCCCCTTCCCTTGCACATCAACCCCCCCTTGCACATCAACCCCCCCTTCCCTTGCACATCACCCCCCCTTGCACATCAACCCCTCCTTCCACATCAACCCCCCCTTGCACATCAACCACCCCCCCTTCCCTTGCACATCAACCCCCCCTTCCACATCAACCCCCCTTCCCTTGCACATCAACCCCCTCTTCCCTTGCACATCAACCACCCCCCCCTTGCACATCAACCGCCCCTTCCCTTGCACATCAACCCCCCCTTGCACATCAACCCCCCTTCCCTTGCGACATCAACCCCCCCCCCCTTGCACATCAACCCCCCCTTCCCTTGCACATCACCCCCCCTTGCACATCAACCACCCCCCCTTCCCTTGCACATCAACCCCCCCCTTGCACATCAACCACCCCCCTTCCCTTGCACATCAACCCCCCCTTCCACATCAACCCCCCTTCCCTTGCACATCAACCCCCCTCTTCCCTTGCACATCAACCACCCCCCCCTTGCACATCAACCCCCCCTTTCCTTGCACATCAACCACCCCCCCTTGCACATCAACCCCCCCTTTCCTTGCACATCAACCCCCCTTCCCTTGCACATCAACCCCCTCTTCCCTTGCACATCAACCACCCCCCCTTGCACATCAACCCCCCCTTTCCTTGCACATCAACCCCCCCATGCACATCAACCCCCCCCCCCCTTCCCTTGCACATCAACCCCCTATTCCCTTGCACATCAAACCCCCCCCCGCCGACAGTCCCAGCCCTTAGATGGGAGGCAAGTCTGAAAGCCCCGGTGGCGCAGATAGCCGTAGACCACTCCGCCTATAGCCGCTAGCTCTTATCTTCTTTATTGGTGCCCAGCGGCCATTTTGTAGGATCGGCCGCGTGTGTTAGGAGGTACTGGGAGCTCGGTGGTCCCGCAATGTCACTGCCTTTTTCGACACTCACTTTTATTCTGCTCCCGTGGTGTTTGCCTCCTCGTCCCCTGACCCAACCCAAGGGTGGTCCTGCAGGGGGGCACGAATAGCCCGCGATCGCAAGTGTAGCCAGGTCCCCTGTCAGGGCTCAGAGCCCCTTCAGGTACTCACAGGGCAGTCAGCCCCCAGGGTGCACAGGGACAGAGTCACAGGACCCAAAGGAGCCAATAGGGCGGCAGCATGTCCCTGCAGGGAGATTGATACATTTCGCGGGCTGGCAGTTGGTGACAGTTGGTGACCGGAGCAGCTAAGGGAAGGAGGTAGGGTGCAGGAGTCAGTGACTCCCTGCACTAGGCCAGCATCCCCCCAGGCCCCAGATAGCCCTGAGTCACCAGTAGCTGAGTGCTATAGGGACAGGCCCTAGGTTAGGGACCCTGCCCCATTAGCTGTTTGATAGTTGGGGACACAGCGGACGCTGCGTTTCCTGCGGAGAGACTTGGGTTCAAGTCTCCGCCATTAAAGAGAGCTGGACTATCTTCAGGGTGGGATCGCCCCTGACGGATCACCACGTGGGTGGATCCTGGATGTCGTGTGGGAGCTCGTCTGATCCTTTGTGAAGCCATTGCAGGCCCGAGCACTGGAGCGCTCGGCAGGTAACCAGTAACAACAAGTGCACCAACAGAGTACTCACACGGGACTAGTGGCTGCGCAGTCACACACACACATCCATATCATTTAAAGGGACATATTGTGTGGGGTCACTGGACACGGGGTGGGATCACCCGGTGGGAGGAGGCCCGAGCAAATAATTATTTATTATTTTGTCCGAATTTGGGCTGGTATTACTCAGTCAAATGTATATCTTAGGGAGCTTCAGACAAACCCGACTATCCCTGTCAGGCTCCAAACCGCGCCCCTGCACTCTTTCTTAAATCTGTCTCAGCGTCTCCCCTCCTGAAACCCCTCTCCTGGCTTCCTGTCACATCCCGCATCTCACACTCAATTCCCCTCCTCACTTTTAAAGCTTTACACTCCTCTGCCCCTCCTCACATCTCAGCCCTATTTTCTTCCTATGCACCATCCCGACTCTTGCGTTGTACCCCCTTTGTATGTAAAGCCCTCTCCCGCCTTAACCCTTTCTCACTGACTGCCCCACACTCTGGGGTGACCTTTAAGAGCCACCTTAAGGCGCACCGGCTTA
>NW_027456273.1:15000-22499 GCF_040206685.1 Ascaphus truei | reverse complement strand
TATTTTGTGTATAGTTGCAGACACACTTAACCCCTTGAAGTCTAGAGTGACCTACAGTGATAGTAAAGCAATGCCTGGCAGTGCTGAAAGTGTTAATGCCATGGTTAGTTTTAATAGCTCTATGTATCTAGAGGCAGCTTTGTTGATTATTGTGTAACTTTTTTTAATGTTCTAAGAATATAATATTTCTATGCCTGTTAAATTATTTTAAAATACCGCATCTAATGACAAGCTATTGTTTTACAGAATGTTAAATACTGGTTAAAAAAAAGATCTCTAATCGTAAATATATTTCACTGGTAATTAGTTACCGTCTTTGAAACTTTCTATTTCCTGGACATTTTCTTATGGCGACACATTAGCTATGGCAGACGCCCAGCACCTGGTTGGTAGGGACACCTGTCCAGTTTGCAGCTGATTTGCTACCAACTCCTACCTGCAGGTAGGGCTGGTCAGTCTGGAACTCGCTGTGGGGGGGGGGGAGGTTCCGTGAGGAATCCAAAGTGGAGATTTCTATAAGACCGCGTACTCTGCACGGAGAATCTTGGACACCAGTACAAGCAGATAAGGACACATAAATCCTGATGGGGCAGCCCCATTTTCCACTGTGTCCCCTTGCTGTTAATTTCTTATGTGATGCCACTATTGATTTGATCGGGATATCTATGGCTTAACCAGTCACTGCAAGATGGGTGCAGTGGCTGAGACACTCGGAGGTGGATGTGTCTTCGAAGTTCAGTAATAGCCAAACCATTACATTTAATTTTCAAGGACTCCATTTCCATAGGCTCAGTACCACACGATTGGCGTAAAGCAGATTTGCCAGGATGTATGAGACGTGTGGGAGCAATTTAGCCAGGAGTCAAAGCCGTCCCATGGACCAAGTTACATACAAGATCATTTTAATATGCTCTATTAGAATCTTGGACAAACGCTCAGAATTCCGCGACAGGAGTGCAGATTGCAGAACCCCCAAAGAAGGTATTTGGTGGGAAGAACAAGACCATCTAACCAAAAGAAAGCCCATTGAGCCTTGAGACTAGATGTTGCCTACAGCAGATGGGTTTTTTCTCATGGCTATAAAATCCTATACGGAGGTCCTAGAAAGAGAGAAGCTACATCAAAAGCATCCCTGGCATGGTGGATCGGATGCATGGACAGGGATTATGTGGAAGGAGGACTACCATCTCCTCTGGATTTAAGGGTGCAGAGGCATTTGTACCTCTGACGTAAATACGCAGAGCATCAACATGGGTGTCGGTGTACAACACTTATTATGCATTATAAGGTGTCTTATTTTTATTTCTCCTGAAGCTTTTTTGACAGGAGGGTATTATCAACTGCGGTAGTTTAACCTGCCGTATTTTTGTTCTTGGAATAGTAATTCCCACCCAAGGGAAGATGCCCGGGAAATAGGAAAATTTGCCACCAGCTATGGCAGCAAATAATTCCCTCGCAGATTATGTAGGATGTCTGTCTAAAGGGAATAAACTGATTTCTTTTAGAGTACCAGTTGGCGGTTCTCTTTTTGGGTTATTTGGTAGTTAGATGAATGTACGTTGGAAGGGTCAGTAGCTAGATGTACCATGTACCTCTACTGAAAACTAACAAGATGCTGGGTGTCTTCCCATAGCATTTCTGCTGCCTGTAAGACTACAGAAAAAGAAATACTTTATTTAATAAGTCTTAAATGTTAAGGAATCTATGTATTAAAAGTAAACCCAGAAATATATATCTTAAGATTCGTTATAGTGAAGGCTATACTGTGTGTGTGTGTGTGTGTGTGTGTGTGTGTGTGTGTGTGTGTGTGTGTGTGTGTGTGTGTGTGTCTATCTCGAGGGGCCTGCAATTCATTAAGGATTATGTACTGTTTCCTAAAAAAAAAGTAAGCATCCCTGAACAGAATATACAAGTATTTTAAAGGGTGACCTTAACAATCCATGGGGGGGTTTTTTCAGTATAAAATTCCTGGGATTTCAATTTTTAATCATTGCTAATAGGGTTATTATTGAAAAAGGTCAATATCCTCTTAATCGTCCAAGCAAGAAGTCCAGTGTGAAGCGATGGTTGATGGTTGTATATCCGAAGGCGGACAGCTATTTTCTATGAACCTTTCTTGTGCTTGGAGATTGAAGACGACCGTGCTGCACGTGGATTAATACGTGCTGCATAAAAGCATGATCCTATGTAACACACTGCCTGGCAACATCTGCTTTCCAAGCATGCAGCCCAGCATCTCCGCAGCACCGCTCATTATTAACCTTCCTTTGCTTCCCTTGTTTGAATAACCCTGTTTGTGCTGAAATGTTATTTGAAAACCCTTTGCATCATCACTAACCGCATTATATATTTTTCCCATGGTGCCACCGGCAGGGCCTAAGCAACACTGAAAGCACCTTTCTCATCTCTAATCACCAAAGGGTAAGAAGCTGTGGAGCCCTGTGCATGGGTTTGTAGTGGGTGGCGTTTAGCTTGTAGTAGTAGTCGGTACTGTACATGCATGACTCTAGGTGTTCTAGTGTCTCATATTTTAGAGAATGCATTCCAATAACACAGCCTTCCATACAGACTTACTCTTGTAACCACTTCAGAGATAGTGGGGACTATAGTGGACTGCATGCCCCATAACCTAACTCCCTACTAGCACCAATTTAAGATACAGGAAAAGGATGTGGGAAAATGAATATAAAAAATATTACATCATTCAGAAACCAAGTCTAATTATAGGCAAAGATGGGACATGCAAATGGGTATCAATCTGCCAAAGTCTATTTAACACCTACACTGCCTGGCAGCAACGGGGTTAATTGATATTTCAAGTATTTGTAGGGAGACCACAGTAATTCACACGGGTAAGCCCTTTTCCTCACAATCGAGTGACATTCTGTTTTAAATATATCTGTATGCAAGGCACCGTAAAATTGGAATGTTAGTGGTGTATTGGTAAGAGGTGTATGGGTGGTTTTGCTGTGGCGTGGGCTATTTGTCTTTATGTTGGTTATCTGGCTTCTGTATTATTTTTTTGTACTTTGTGGACCACAAACACCGTCCTTTATGGTGTACGATATGTATTTTTTTTTAAACATTTCACATCCCCCCCCCCCCTCCGTTTTGGTTATCTGGACATTTCTTATAGTACATCGTTTTTTGTTTTCCTTAACCCTTTCTCATAACTGCATACAACTTTCGGTTTCGTGGAAAAGTGATGCCTGCCGACATGAACAGTATATATTTGGTCTCCTGAATGCAGTGTGATGTTAAATTCCCCTCTGCTCATGATGCTGCTGGGGGATGCACTGGAATTCCATGTTTATGTATTTTATGTATGAGGATGAACACTTATTTCTTTCAGCTTATACTTGCTTGATGTGATTTTAAAACGTTGTTTATGTGGGGAAACCAACAGCAAATGTTAACTTTGTACCTTGAAGCACAAACTGGTGAAAATGGACATCTTAGGCAGCGCTTATAGTGCCGGCAATAGCGACGCCACGTCAAAACAAATGTATTGACGCCGTCGCATGCGCTTATAGTAGGAGCGGCGTGACGGCTTGGTCGCAATCACTGGAAGTCACTTCGATTTGATTTTTCCAGCGACCGCAGTGTAACGTCAGTGTCGCCGTCGGTGGCACTGTAAGCGCAGCCTTACCCTTACACTTATCATCCACAGCTTCTATTGGCCATTTTATTGCATCAATAATCATTGGAGATTAACCTATTTACACAGGGCAAAGAGATGGTTCTTACAATCAATTTTAAACGGGTGTGTGCCAATTTGGATCAAAGGACCTACTGTGAAGTCATCTTCCCCATCTCTGGAGAAGAGTTCAGTTCAAATGAATGATTCTTAATTCTTCTCCAGCCAAGGAGGCGGCTTTACAGCATACTGAATAAACTCTTATCACAGTCATTTACAGTGATCCATTGTAACCTTACCTCTCTTTCTTGTTCTCATAGTTGTAGTCCCTTTTTGCTTTAGATTACAGCAAATAAAAATACCACTTGCGAGCACATTCACATGTCTGACAGGTCTGCAACCCTACTTTTTCCCCATTCTCTCTTGGCATACAGTGCTTCTACTGGAGCTAGGGATTCTGGGAAATGGCATGCAAATGACCGCACACACTTTATATTACAGAACCTGAAAGCACCACACAACTGTTACTTACACATCGCCACAGTTATTATAACAAAACGTACTTCTTAAGGGATGTCCGTATTACAAATGTCCTTAACTTTTTATGGGGATCTTTCTCTTCTGCCCCCTCTCCATCAACAAACACCACTCTGAATGGATTACCTGATTCAGTGGAAGAGAAATACAGATATTTTAGAGTTTTTGGCATCCATATTTGTGTCCGCGTGATACCTTTCACACGATTATCTAAAGCTTGTGCTAACTTGTATTAAGTTACTGGCATCACCTAGAGACTCCAAATGTTTTTATTCAGTATTTGACCAGCATGGCTACTACGATATCTTGCTCAGCATGGGAGAGACCTCACACCTCTATTACAAGTGCACATTCTTTACGTTTAAATATTCTGGGAATGTTGGTAGCTGAGACTCCCATCTACATACAGCTGCTCTGTAATACCTATTTTATTTATTTGGCTTCATTTCCCGGCATGTTTCTACTTGCATCGTCTAACTCAACTCAACAAAGGGAAGCATTATACTTTTGAGATATAGAAGCTGGTAAATGCTCCTCTTCTACTTGTATTATTAAATGTTCTGTATTTTTAAAGCATATTGATTTTAGCTACTTTACTACCAGAAGGTAGCAATGAGTTACTGGGTGTCAAAGGGTCAAAATCACCATGGCTAACCTTTCACTTGAAGTAGCATATTTACTTCTGAATGGGATGAATTTGTGTGATGCCAGCTTTTAAAAAACATTTTTTTAATTGAACGGTCTTCATTAAAGGGGATTTTTAATGTTACATTTGCATGGTTTGCTTGTAGTAAGCCACATTTCCGTTTTTCAATCTGACGTCAATTACGTATTTTGTAACTCTTGCTGGTTACTTCACAGAAATATCGCAAAATGGGCCTGTTCCTGAAGAGTCGCCTCAGGGTAAAACAGGACTTGGGTTTTGTGGTGATTTGACTGGCTGCTTTGGTGTTCTGCCTGGGTGTGCTGGGTGTGTAGTATTTCTAACATTCGCAGCCTGTAAAATTAAAGGCATGTGACATTGAAGTCCCACTGTACAACCGTTCCCAACCAGGATCAAGTTAGTCAATGATTCTCCATTCTAAAACTACCATATAAAACCACAACAAATTCTGGACTTATATGGAGGAATTTGGTCCTCAAGGATAATATGGTCTTTAAATAGTGATGCCATCAGACTATGATATTTCTGTGTTTTTAGTCCAATCTGTATGATGTAAAAGCGGTCAGACAGTTGTGTAGTCCCAAAATGAGATGAGCGGTGCACAGCATATGGGTAAGGATGGAGCTCACCACATCAAGGATTGATTAAAAGCTATTTATTGACTGGGTGACATCAAGGATACTCTGAGTATCGTTGGCCCACCTATTATTGATGTCACCCAGTCAAATTGCTTTTAATCTATCCTTGACGTGCAGATCTCCATCCTTACCCATATGCTGTGCACCGCTCCTCCCATTTTGGGACTACACAACTGTCATCATTTTTTTTGCCGGAAGTACACCATGGAGTCAAGAACCTACAGTATCCAGTGAGTACTATCCAAACTTGGGGTTATGTTCGTTATCCAGTATATCCTGATCAGTGTTATAATTTCCTTATAAACTCTTAAGTGGTCATCTCCTATAAGTGGAGTGGAGAACATGTTAGAGCAGTTTTACTGGCTAGATCTATCCTCATTATCCATAAATCCCCATTTGGAGCAAGCCCTAGTTGTGGTTTCCACTAATCTTTTGAGTGTGAACATTTTCACGTCACATATATGATCAGGTGGACTATATGAACTACCCCTAAATAACATCATTACTTGACTCCGCACATTTATATATGCATAGATCTTTGAAAATACCCCGTTGCATCGGTCTCTGGATGGTTATGTCCATTTCTTTCTCTAAAAGGAGTCGGACACACCAAATGCATGACCGTGCAATGATGTACATGTAGTTTCCATTACAATCGATGCTCCTCCCCAGGTAAAATATATTGCATTTGTGAAACTATAAATGGGGGTGTAATTTAATACCAGATTGTATGTTGAATTGTCATTTCAGACTAAATGTGTTGTTTTTATTTAGCCGTTTGGTTTACTTCAAATTGTTATGGGAACTAATTCATATTGCGTGACTTGACTGATTAACCTCTATATACTAGCTAATATTCTTTGACCTACTATAGAGAACCATTCTATCGGTCATTGTTTATTTGGGTTAGAGAGAAGCAATGAAATTGGTACTGCACAGAATATAGTTTTATGTGGCATACGTTAAGGGAGCATGTCCTACATTCGAGGAATGAAAGGTCTACTAATTACTCGTTGTACTCATCTGATCACACAGGAATAATGATTCTTGTTTAACTGCTTGTTTTGTCTATCCAAACATATTGCCAAGACTAACTTGAACTTATAGTGAGTGGTCTTTGTCAAAGACGTGGCTTGCATTTTGAGTACTACCTTTAGGGAACCTGCTATTCTCAAAAGCAACAGCCACGTATTTAAGCTTGACATCTTGAAATAGAAGCATTTCCTTTAGCTCCCTTTCACATGATCTAAAACACTACCATACAAATATAGGATATGTATGTATCGTCTAAATTTCACATAGGTTGAACTTGATGGAGATGTCGTGTTTTTTCCCCCCAACTCTATCAACTATGTAACCATAGGATCCTCAATACTCCCTTACCAATAACCACCAGAACACCACATTTTGGTGGGGATGCACCGGTACGCGCGCGCACACACACACTTCCGAGTCTCCACCATAAGGCTCACTTCCATTGAGTCAATGGAACCTTACTTCTGTGTTCGTACACCAGCTGTCCTGATGCCCACGAACTCCAGTAGGGTTAATCATGTTTGTTGCCTGACATGCCCCCACACAATACCACCAGGGACACCCTACGAGCCCACATCCATGAGCCCCTCATTTTTTAACAGTAAATGCCTCAACTTCCTGTTTTACCGCCATGGCAAAGATTAGAACTATAGCACCTCAAGGGAAGGACAAGCTGTCCACTAATGCTGTAGGTATTCCTTCTTTCACCTCTTCTCTATATGTCCCCCTGTTCTCGACAAGCCACCCCCCCCCCCTCCCACCACCAGATTTCTAAGCCCTACATAACCCGGGGGCTAATCGGCCCTCTGACCATGTCCCTCCCTCCTAATGATTGGGACTTTTAAGGTAAAACAATAAGAAAATCCTAAGGCACAGATTTTAAGCTACAGCCCAAATTATTTATCCTCCCTGTGTTTACAATGACACGTTCAACGTAGACACCACCAGCTTATGTGAGTATTATTTCTGCTTAGTTGTGTGTTCCTTA
>NW_027456273.1:0-10000 GCF_040206685.1 Ascaphus truei | reverse complement strand
TCACCCATTGACACGTTTGCATGATTCCTGCTTTCAAAGTGGTCTATTTTCTCTAAAGATATCTGCACAGTTCTGTTCTATTTTATCAAAATATATATTCTTGCCAATGCTGTGGACGTAATAAAAATGTGCCTGGGCTTCCTGCCATGCGACATCACCAGGACAACTGCTCCAATAAGTGACATGTTCAAGGCTGAGCTGAAATTTGTCACAGCCAGAGAGGAAAGTCTAGTATATGAAAGGACAGAAATACATGGAGTGAGTGCTGTGACAGGCTGTTACATAATAGTTCACTATTACAGTATATTAAAAGTGTGTGTGTGTATATAATCTCTAAGTGACAGTTCATGTGGGACAAGAAGTTAATCTTGTTTGCAGTTCTAGTAAGACGTACATGCTTATCATGCAATCTTAGAGATAACCAACTGCAGGTTGCTGGACTTTTTCTCAGGTCTTCCAAACATCGTGAAATTAAAGTTAAATTCTAATCAGACATGTTGCACCCTTTCTGAAGTATGTTGTTCTTTGTATGTATAGTCCATACAACGGGGAGTGCAGACACGAGGGTTGGTCTGGCTTGCTGGGGAACCAGTGGATCCACAGGTCTGGCATGGACCACGGTAGATTACAAATCCCATCTAACCACCCCCCACCTGCCTAACTTCGTTGTTTGTGCAGCTGCAAGGCCTGCACGTGGGAGGGGGTTTCCTGCGGTTAGATTCCCGCTTAGCCGCTGCAGACAGAAAGCAATGTGAGAGGGATGTCCTTAGGACACTTTACCGTCCAAACCAGGGCTGGCCATCTCCAGTCCTCTGGGGCCACCAACAAGCCAGGTATTAGGGATATCCCTGCTTCAGCACAGGTGGCGCGGTCACAATAACTGAGCCACTGATTGAGTCACCTGTGCTGAAGCAGGGATATCCTTAAAGCCTGACCTGTTGTTGGTCCTTGAGGACTGGAGTTGGCCACTCCTCGTCTAAACAATATAAACTACAGGTATGACGCTACAGCGGCCGGTTTTGGCATGAATTGTGCAGGTATAAAGAGTGCAAAATGGTATGTCTAATTACACCTTGATAAAGTCCCTTTGGGATGAAACGCGTTGGTGCGTTAGCTCTCTCCTCATTTTTGTACACTCATTAAAATACCTTTTAACTGTTTATATGGAGTTGCCCTGAATTTATTTTTCTCTTTCTCATTGATGGATTTTGTGCTGTGCTCCTGTGCTCTACCCTTTCTGCATGCTAAACTAGAGGTCGAATTATGTGTTCAGCAAGTTACACAAAATTAAATACACAGTAAAATGAATTAAATATTTGCACAACTAACCTACTCTGTCTGACAAATTCAGCTCAGCCTTGAACATCTCCACGTCATACCATCTTCATTAACAATTGGATGGTATGAATATAAAACAATTGTACAAAGTGTGTGTGTGTACGTGTGTGTGTACGTGTGTGTGTACGTGTGTGTGTACGTGTGTGTGTACGTGTGTGTGTACGTGTGTGTGTACGTGTGTGTGTACGTGTGTGTGTCAGCTGTTACAGGAAACTGCTTTCTGCAGTTGCAGTTGTATATAAATAGACTTCCTTAGCTGCGCCACCTAGTGGCCGATAAGGTAAATTGTTATGGATCTATGAGTTACTGTACTTTAAAACATTGATTTTTTTTTTTTAAATTTATTTTTTTAGAGGGGAAACCCCCCAGAAAATAACACTATTTATTTTCGTTTAATGCATTTTTACACTGGAAGTAAAGGCAAAAGGCACATTATAGGTTTAATCACCAAAAAAAGATGTGCACTGGCTGCACCTTTTACCGTACCAGGTATGTTATAGACCAGGAGAGGCCAATTCTAGTCCTCAACGGCCACCAGCTGCTCAGGTTTTAAGGATATTCCTGCTTCAGCACAGGTGACTCCTGTTGATTGAGCCACCTGTACTGAAGCAGGGATATCTTGTAAACCTGACCTGTTGGTGCCCCTTGAGGACTAGAATTGGCCACTCCCGTCATAGGCACTTGCTTTTTTTTTTTTTTTTAAACCCGATTTTGAAACCAAAGTGGAGCCCCCTCCACTTCAGTTTCTGGCATCCGTGGAACTACCCTCGGCATGTGATCCTTCCCGGAGCTGTCATATGACATGGAAGCGCTTGGCACGCTCTAAATGTTTGTGTCATTTCAGTATTGTTAACGGAGTGCTACTGAACTTTATCCCTGAAAGGGCACCTTTTCAATGAAGTAAAAGCATCCCATTGGTGAAATGGAAACCGTGTAATTTGTGCGCTGGTTTTTTTTTTTTTTTTTTTTTTGCTGTTTGCTGGTAAAATGAAAAGGTAACTTAAAAAATAACGTTGCACAGCACTCAAGTGTTTGGATACATGGAGTAGGGTTTTTACTGCCAGAGAGTCTGGGATACTATGTAACAATACATTGACATGTCCGTGCTCTAATGCGGAAGGCTTTATAACGATTAATAATTTAAATGGCATTCTGTCCTCTGTTCTATCCCAAGGAAAGAAGAAAAGAATTTGAATTACATTTGCAGAACGCTGGACTGGAACTCGAGACGGAAGACAAAAAGGTGAGGGATATTATGCTGCATTGCGGTGCTCCAGGGTTAACGTGGAAGTCACAGACATTGATTCAATTGCCACAGTTCCTGCCACACTTTTTTATGCAACATACTCCTTTCTGCAAATAACTTTGTGAGTGTGTTGTTGGTGAAGGACAAGTGGGTGGAAATTGTTCAATTTTGCCCCTTTTCAAGTTTTCTGTAGAACAGACTGAATAAATTTCACCCACAAGGGGCCAAAAACACCATTCCTTCTACTCAATCTACATATTAAATGTCTCCTTTCTTGTTACCTCGAGTCTCCAGTCTGCTGTACTTGACATTTATAGTCTTGCATTCTGCAGTTGAATTCTGGAGCGATCAGTTACTAAAGATTTGCTTTCCAAGTTAGCTAATACGGCTGCAACCTTACACACACATACATACATACATACATACATACATACATACATACATACATACATACATACACACATACACACATACACACATACACACATACACATACATATACACACATACACACATACACACACATACATACACACACATACACACACATACATACACACATACATACATGCATACACATACACACATACACACAGACATACAGACATACATACACACACATACACATACACACACACACACACACACATACACACACATACACACACATACACACACATACACACACATACACACATACACACACACACACACACACACATACACACATACACACACTGCATGTTGCCATAGTAACAGTTGATGCAAAGGCAACAAATAATAATTTGGGGGGAAAAATTAAGTGACCTCAACCACAAACTATTATGACTTCTTGGGATCGGCATTGCTGCTTTAAATGAATTTTGTTTGAAGCATAGTTATGAAGTAGGGTTTGGAATGGAAACTCATCTTTAACCCGGTCACTTTTATGATTGGCTTGACACTGAAAATGCCATTGGTGGACCGTTCTCGTTTTCATCTCCTAACACTTCTGTTCCACTTGTTTCCCCCAGGAATCTGAAAATGGGAAAACGTATTTTGTTAAACTCCACGCCCCGTGGGAGGTGGTCTCCACCTACGCCGAAGTGCTCAACATCAAGGTGCCCATCAAGGAGAACGATATGGCTCTCCCAATGGAGAACCCGTTGGACTGTGTGCTGAAACCCTTCAAGCTCCCAGACCATGTCATGCACCCCGAGCCGGACTTCTTCACTGCCCCGTTCAGCAAGCAAAAACAAGAGCTTTTCCTCATCAATGATATGAACAACGTCTTCTCTCCGTCCACGCGAAACAGGATTGTAAGTAAATGCGGGCCTGCTGGTGGGGGAAACCTTGGACCCAGCTGGGAGGTGGAAGGCTGCTGTCTGAGCGATACAAAGTGCTGGGGATATTCCCACTGTTTACATGGGATAATGCCACTGTTCTCTTTGATTCCAACTTTATTTCACTGTGTATAAAATCAGTAAACCTAAAGCAGGTCCAAAGTTGAATGCATGGTATTGGGTTACATTTCTGTACCATATAAATATAATATGAGCAAGGTGAACACACTAATATTCCTTTTATTAAAAATATTAAGCCTTACCATAATCATTAAGCTATTAGCGCACTTAAAAATCCCTGCCCAAAAACCCCCCACAAAAGTGATTGGATTGGAAGGGACAAGGAGTGGAAAATGATATTCATAAAACTATAATTAGATTATGCTTACAACAACAATTTAACATCTGGTTGCCCTTTTCCATCAAATCAATGACATTGCTTTTCCTGTAAGTTGTTTTATTTTTTTTTATTTTTGCTGAAACGGCAAGTTCTGTTAAAATCGTTATCCCACGGTCAATGCACGGGTTATAGTTTCCATATTTGTAAAACACACCCTATTGCTAATGCTATTGAGAGCCATTGTTCAATTTTCAAGACCCCTCCTTGGCAGAGGGGTTGTATTTCATGCCCCTCTGTGGAGAGGAGCAAGTGATTTTTTTTATATGTTGATTTATTACTTTATTTTGCAGTTCGGTGTTCGCCAACAGCCATATTTTCCTGGAGAAACCCCCATCTTTGGCAGATTCTGATACCTGTTATTGAAGCAAACCATTGCTTTATCATTCATGATGATTATTCTTCCACTTGCAGGTGTATTATATTCTCTCCCGCTGTCCCTATGGAACCGAAGAAGGGAAGAAAAAGTTTGGAATCAAGAGACTTCTAAACAATGGAACGTACACTGCTGCTTTCCCACTTCATGATGTATGTATCCTCTTATGATACCTGTTCAAAGTAGATCAGTGTAGCACTGAGCTAGTAATAGCAATGGCCTTATCAGGGAACGTTTGATTTATCTACTTCACTCTGTAGATTAGCATTTAAAATCCTCTTTCCATACAATTCATACTTGTCTTCTGGAGTACTAATGTTATGATTAAGGGAAATAAATGGAAGGGAATTTGCATCCTCTGATTTCTAGTAAGGCAGGATGCCATTGTATTATACGTGTTTTACTCCCAAAGGCTCTTGTTTTGTACAATGCTGGTATGTAATCTTCTAACACAGTAATCTTTCTCTGTGACTTGCATTCAGTGCCAGTATTGGAAGAAAGCCAAGGATGAGAACTGTGAAAGTGAGAGGTTCACATTGTATATGCAGTGGGCCAAGTTCTCCCGGTTTTTCAAGGAGCAGCCACTGGATCTGATTAGGTAATTGTGAGAAGTAAAATGTATGTTTTTTTTGTAGGCTATCCTAATTGCACGCATGCACACTTTTGTCAACCTTGTTCATTGATGCACAGTAATATTGGTGACTTCCAGCAACTCGAGCCACTGCACACTGGGGTGGGTGCTTGTCATACGATGATGCCTGTCATTTGTTGACACAGCTCATGTAAACCCCTTCACCGCCACGGCGTGCTTTGCAGTATGTTGCAAGCAGGGAAGGGGTTAAATTTATATCTTCACATTTTTACTAAACGTAATGTGCGATTTTAGCTTCATTGCAAAGTCCTCAGATGGTTATCATTACATATGGCGCCATTGCACACTTCTGTGTCTGTATCCACGTAGCGTTGTAGTACTTGTGCACCCTCCTGGTATTGCATATGACACTTTTTTTGTGGTGGCCCATACTCGTAACCCCTTTGCTGCCAAAGTGTCCCAAAATATAAAGTGTTGCTGTGCTCGCTGGCGGCAAAAATACAGCTGTAATCGCCAAGAGGAGGAGAGCCCATGTGTATACTAGTGTCGTTCTGCTGGGGTTTGATGTGGGCTACACAATGTTAGTAATGGCTAATAAGTTTTACAAATGTAATTACTGTGTTGGGGCTTTTACTTTATAAACTGCAATAGATTTAGGTTTTTGGACACATGTCGTTTTGATTCGTATTAACTACTATTACTGTATACTGCTGCTTTAATGTTGTCAATATCCTTACATTTCTCCACCTCTGTGTCCAGGAAATACTATGGCGAGAAGATTGGAGTTTATTTTGCTTGGCTGGGTTTCTATACGGAAATGTTGTTCTTTGCTGCCATCGTTGGCTTCATATGTTTCCTTTACGGCTTGATAACAATGGATGAAAGCACCAGTAGGTAAGCTTTCTAACCGTACTACAAGATAAACGTAGATTTTTCTTTTTTTGTCGGACTACAATCAAGATTTCACTCTCATCTGCTGTCCAGAGGCCTACAGTAAACTTATCCAGTACCCTGCAGTCATCTCTACTAGTGTAAGGGGGAAAATGAATAGTAAAAAGGACTATTTAGCCCTTGTGCTTTGTTTTTATCCTTTAGATACAAACCACCCGATCTGCATTAAAACGACATTTTGTGCATGTGTTTGCAATGGTCTCCCTCCAACTGTTACTAAAACTATAATTATGTACTACAGTTCAAGTCCAATCTTTGTGGGCTATTGTATCTTATTAAATGGGTTATTTTAAAAATGTCTTAATATAATTTGCAATTGTCCACTATTTAATTTTTCTAGCGTCTGCCCAATGTGGCAAATGATCAATACGATAGACGGAATGCATGGAAAGGCTACATGTTTCTGGGGCTTGATGCATGGACAGATTATATGTTACGGACTTCAGAAACAGAAAGCATTATACCCGGATCACTGTTGTAACATAGCTGTGGTACCTCTGTTCAACTTCAGTCCTCTAGCGCCACCCCCCTCTCCCCGCCCTCCAACAGGTCAGGTTTTTACAATATCCCCGCTTCAGCCTCTGAGCCACCTGTGCTGAAGCAGGGACAGATTGACCCACCTGTGCTGAAGCAGGGACTGATTGAGCTACCTGTGCTGAAGCAGGGATATCCTGAAAACCTGACCCGTTGGGGAGGGGGGGGCTTGAGGACTGGAGTTGCGCGCCCCGGATCCAACGTTCTTGTCTCTGCAGCAAAGAGATCTGCGATCCGGAAATCGGGGGACAGATCATCATGTGCCCTCTGTGTGATCAACGATGTGAATTCTGGAGGCTCAACTCCACGTGTGAACCATCACAGGCAAGTGGAACCAGCAAATGTTGGGCTTCAGTTCCATACATAGTTACATAGTAGATGAGGTTGAAAAAAGACATAGGTCCATCAAGTTCAACCTATGCTAAATTTAGACAACACAATACGTGGTTTTAACGTTCACTAATTTGTATTTCTCTTTGTGTGCAGTATTCACACTTGTTTGACAACGTGGCCACATTGTTTTTTGCAATTTTCATGGGAATATGGGGTGAGTACACTACACCTGTATTATTTTGTCCCCCACAATCTGTCTTGCATGCGCTTGTTTGTTTATTATTCCTAGATCTCCACACATCCATTTTTAATTCAATTACTTAAGGTATGTTTAAAAGCCCAGGAGAACAAACTGAATAAAACAAAGTGTATCTCCTGTCAGTCATGTTATTTCCTACACTGGGTGATGTGTCCAATTCTGACTTCTGTGGTTTAAAGAAGGGCCAGGGCAGTTACACTATAGGCAGTAATATAGTTGGCATTGTATGCATTATTTGGGTTTGAACTGTATAAGAAGGTTCCTAATATTTCTTCCCCTTAAGCTCGGGAAGTTAAAATATATTACGTAGAAGCTTGCTCATACTCACAAATATACATCTTCTAATGCACTGCGTCCTAACTCCAGTCCTCAAGGAGCCCTAACAGTCCAGGTTTTAAGGCTCTACTCACATTATCACCGGTTGCTCAATCATTTTGACCGAACCACCTGTGCTCAAGCGGGGATATCCTTAAAACCAGGACTGCTGGTGGGGCGGGGGTTCCTTGAGTTGGAAAACACTGTTCTAGTGGAAGCTGTGGTCCAGGATTAGTGTTGCTTCAGTTGTTGCTGTGCTTTGCAGTAACCCTGTTCTTGGAGTTTTGGAAGCGGAGACAAGCCAGGTTGGAATATGAGTGGGACTTAGTTGATTTTGAAGAGGAGCAGCAGCAGCTCCAGCTTAGACCAGAATATGAAGCCAAATGTACTCAGAAAAAGAGGAATCCTGTAACCCAGGTAAGCAATATCGATGTTTAATGTCTAATCTCTTGTCCTAAGCAGGTCATATTTTTCTATTGGTGCCATCAAGTGCTGATGTAGGGGGAAGGGTCTGGTAGTTGATGAACTTTAACATTTTATTTGCACGCATGTGTTTCTGTCTTATTTATGAATTTGAGTGTTTTAATGATGGAATAAATGAATGTTTACTCTGAATGTAAGATGCATAAACAATTGTTTGCATGAGGGTGGGAGTCGAGTATACATTCATGACTCAGGATTTCAGTATCTCAAGAGATATTTGACTTTATCCTTCAAGTAAGGCTCTGGTATCTGTTTTCTCATGACAGTCGTCACCAAATCAAACCAACTATGTACTTTTATCTAAATAAATGTCTTGACTAACATAGTCGGTATTGAATTTACGTGCAGATTAGGAGGAACGCAAACCACCATGTGTACCCCATTTCCATCTACAAATTGCGTTTTACATGGTAGATGAGGTTGAGAAAAGACAAATGTCCATAGAGCTCAACATATGTTACATTTAGATGATCTAGGACAGAGGTCCCCAACTTCAGTCCTCAAGGACCCCTAACAGTGCAGGTTTTACGGATGCCCCTGCTAGAGCACAGGTGGTTCAGTCAAAATGATTGGGCCACCTGTGCTAATGAGAGGCTATCCTTAAATCCTGCACTGTTAGCGGTCCTTGAGGACTGGAGTTGGGGACCTCTGGTGTAGGATATGCATCTATTTATATTTACAATGTGTTTTATGTTGGTTAAAGCAGTATTATCCACATCCATTCAAATAGCTTAAATTATGTCTAAAACCTTTTGCATGTTGTACATGTAATTTTCTTCCTGTTGATGACACTCCTGCAAATGTACCATTCAGAGGCTGATGTTGTAATCTAGACCAGAGGTGTTCAACTCCAGTCCTCAAGCCCCACTCGCCCAAAAGGTCAGGTTTTCAGTTCCAAGACTGAGCCTCTGATTGGGCCACCTGTTTTTAAGCATGGACTGATTGAGCCAATTGTGCTGAAGCTGGGACATCCTGAAAACCTGACCTGTTGGGGGGGGGGGGGGGGGGAGGCTTGAGGACTGGAGTTGAGCGCCCCATATCTAGACCTTTTGAACAAAATGGAAGTGCACCCCGTCATGTACCTGAGCTCGTTGGGTGCTCGATCCTGGCAGGGAGTACAACTGCTGATATCAATGCATCCATTAAATGGAAAGGCACGCCAAACTCAAAGTCCTGATGAAGGTGTTATTACTGCACTGAAACATTGATATTTTAGAATAAAGATTTGTTGTTTTTGTATACATCTCTGGTGTGCCGCCCCCTTTCTAAGAATGCAACTAGACCTATATCACAGGACTCATCTGGTCTCCGGTAATCGCATTGTGCCAATCGTACATTTTGCCCAGTAATGGTTGTACCTTCCATTGTGCTGGGCCGAGAAAGGACCTGTTGCTTTCACTCTTGCTACCCCTTATTTCCTTTACATTTGACCATAGATAATATTTCAATGGTTTTGAAACACCAATTTCAGTATCTAACTTTACTGAAGAACTAGTCTACAGAATGAAACAAACTAATTCAAAGAGACCATATTTATTCTCTAAAAACACGTTTGGGTCTCCCAATTTTTTGACACTCTGGGGGAGCCATTATTGGCTCACCTACCTCCTGATATCAACACCAACTTCATAACTGATTCCGATTTTAGTACAAGAATGACGTGTGTTGTGCGGAGTAAGCGGTCACTGCAGAGTCCAATGTTTATTACTTACCTGTGTGCGTAAAACGGCACTGTCAAACAATACAATCAAAAGGGATTCCCATTATTATCAAATCTCCTTCTTCATATCAAAGAAGGTTTCATTTTTGCGAATGAAAAATGTCCTGATTACTATGTGAGTGGGACTCCAGCCT
>NW_027456272.1:5000-22552 GCF_040206685.1 Ascaphus truei | reverse complement strand
CGTGCCTGTATCGGTGTGTGACGTATTATACGATCAGTCCGTGCCTGTATCGGTGTGTGACGTATTATACGATCAGTCCGTGCCTGTATCGGTGTGTGACGTATTATACGATCAGTCCGTGCCTGTATCGGTGT
This sequence comes from Ascaphus truei, assembly GCF_040206685.1. NCBI lineage: Eukaryota > Metazoa > Chordata > Amphibia > Anura > Ascaphidae > Ascaphus > Ascaphus truei. The sequence goes on along the minus strand of NW_027456272.1, from coordinate 22,418 downwards.
GTGACGTATTATACGATCAGTCCGTGCCTGTATCGGTGTGACGTATTATACGATCAGTCCGTGTCTGTACCTGTGTGTGACGTATTATACGATCAGTCCGTGCCTGTGTCGGTGTTACGTATTATACGATCAGTCCGTGCCTGTATCGGTGTGACGTATTATACGATCAGTCCGTGCCTGTATCGGTGTGAGGTATTATACGATCAGTCCGTGCCTGTATCGGTGTGTGACGTATTATACGATCAGTCCGTGCCTGTATCGGTGTGTGACGTATTATACGATCAGTCCGTGCCTGTATCGGTGTGTGACGTATTATACGATCAGTCCGTGCCTGTATCGGTGTGTGACGTATTATACGATCAGTCCGTGCCTGTATCGGTGTGTGACGTATTATACGATCAGTCCGTGCCTGTATCGGTGTGACGTATTATACGATCAGTCCGTGCCTGTATCGGTGTGTGACGTATTATACGATCAGTCCGTGCCTGTGTCGGTGTTACGTATTATACGATCAGTCCGTGCCTGTATCGGTGTGACGTATTATACGATCAGTCCGTGCCTGTATCGGTGTGAGGTATTATACGATCAGTCCGTGCCTGTATCGGTGTGTGACGTATTATACGATCAGTCCGTGCCTGTATCGGTGTGTGACGTATTATACGATCAGTCCGTGCCTGTATCGGTGTGTGACGTATTATACGATCAGTCCGTGTCTGTATCGGTGTGTGACGTATTATACGATCAGTCCGTGCCTGTATCGGTGTGTGACGTATTATACGATCAGTCCGTGCCTGTATCGGTGTGACGTATTATACGATCAGTCCGTGCCTGTATCGGTGTGACGTATTATACGATCAGTCCGTGCCTGTATCGGTGTGTGACGTATTATACGATCAGTCCGTGCCTGTATCGGTGTGACGTATTATACGATCAGTCCGTGCCTGTATCGGTGTGACGTATTATATGATCAGTCCGTGCCTGTATCGGTGTGTGACGTATTATACGATTAGTCCGTGCCTGTATCGGTGTGACGTATTATACGATCAGTCCGTGCCTGTATCGGTGTGTGACGTATTATACGATCAGTCCGTGCCTGTATCGGTGTGTGACGTATTATACGATCAGTCCGTGTCTGTATCGGTGTGTGACGTATTATACGATCAGTCCGTGCCTGTATCGGTGTGTGACGTATTATACGATCAGTCCGTGCCTGTATCGGTGTGTGACGTATTATACGATCAGTCCGTGCCTGTATCGGTGTGTGACGTATTATACGATCAGTCCGTGCCTGTATCGGTGTGACGTATTATACGATCAGTCCGTGTCTGTATCGGTGTGTGACGTATTATACGATCAGTCCGTGCCTGTATCGGTGTGTGACGTATTATACGATCAGTCCGTGCCTGTATCGGTGTGACGTATTATACGATCAGTCCGTGCCTGTATCGGTGTGACGTATTATACGATCAGTCCGTGCCTGTATCGGTGTGTGACGTATTATACGATCAGTCCGTGCCTGTATCGGTGTGACGTATTATACGATCAGTCCGTGCCTGTATCGGTGTGTGACGTATTATACGATCAGTCCGTGCCTGTATCGGTGTGACGTATTATACGATCAGTCCGTGCCTGTATCGGTGTGACGTATTATACGATCAGTCCGTGCCTGTATCGGTGTGACGTATTATACGATTAGTCCGTGCCTGTATCGGTGTGTGACGTATTATACGATCAGTCCGTGCCTGTATCGGTGTCACGTATTATACAATCAGTCCGTGCCTGTATCGGTGTGTGACGTATTATACGATCAGTCCGTGCCTGTATCGGTGTGACGTATTATACGATCAGTCCGTGCCTGTATCGGTGTGTGATGTATTATACGATCAGTCCGTGCCTGTATCGGTGTGTGACGTATTATACGATCAGTCCGTGCCTGTATCGGTGTGACGTATTATACGATCAGTCCGTGCCTGTATCGGTGTTACGTATTATACGATCAGTCCGTGCCTGTATCGGTGTGACGTATTATACGATCAGTCCGTGCCTGTATCGGTGTTACGTATTATACGATCAGTCCGTGCCTGTATCGGTGTGTGACGTATTATACGATCAGTCCGTGCCTGTATCGGTGTGTGACGTATTATACGATCAGTCCGTGCCTGTATCGGTGTGACGTATTATACGATCAGTCCGTGCCTGTATCGGTGTGATGTATTATACGATCAGTCCGTGCCTGTATCGGTGTGTGACGTATTATACGATCAGTCCGTGCCTGTATCGGTGACGTATTATACGATCAGTCCGTGCCTGTATCGGTGTGACGTATTATACGATCAGTCCGTGCCTGTATCGGTGACGTATTATACGATCAGTCCGTGCCTGTATCGGTGTTACGTATTATACGATCAGTCCGTGCCTGTATCGGTGTGTGACGTATTATACGATCAGTCCGTACCTGTATCGGTGTGTGACGTATTATACGATCAGTCCGTGCCTGTATCGGTGTGTGACGTATTATACGATCAGTCCGTGCCTGTATCGGTGTGTGACGTATTATACGATCAGTCCGTGCCTGTATCGGTGTGTGACGTATTATACGATCAGTCCGTGCCTGTATCGGTGTGTGACGTATTATACGATCAGTCCGTGCCTGTATCGGTGTGTGACGTATTATATGATCAGTCCGTGCCTGTATCGGTGTGTGACGTATTATACGATCAGTCCGTGCCTGTATCGGTGTGACGTATTATACGATCAGTCCGTGCCTGTATCGGTGTGTGACGTATTATACGATCAGTCCGTGCCTGTATCGGTGTGTGACGTATTATACTATCAGTCCGTGCCTGTATCAGTGTGTGATGTATTATACGATCAGTCCGTGCCTGTATCGGTGTGTGAGGTATTATACGATCAGTCCGTGCCTGTATCGGTGTGTGACGTATTATACGATCAGTACGTGCCTGTATCGGTGTGTGACGTATTATACGATCAGTACGTGCCTGTATCGGTGTGTGACGTATTATACGATCAGTCCGTGCCTGTATCGGTGTGTGACGTATTATACTATCAGTCCGTGCCTGTATCAGTGTGTGATGTATTATACGATCAGTCCGTGCCTGTATCGGTGTGTGACGTATTATACGATCAGTCCGTGCCTGTACCGGTGTGACGTATTATACGATCAGTCCGTGCCTGTATCGGTGTGTGACGTATTATACGATCAGTCCGTGCCTGTATCGGTGTGACGTATTATACGATCAGTCCGTGCCTGTATCGGTGTGTGACGTATTATACGATCAGTCCGTGCCTGTATCGGTGTGTGACGTATTATACGATCAGTACGTGCCTGTATCGGTGTGTGACGTATTATACGATCAGTACGTGCCTGTATCGGTGTGTGACGTATTATACGATCAGTCCGTGCCTGTATCGGTGTGACGTATTATACGATCAGTCCGTGCCTGTATCAGTGTGTGACGTATTATACGATCAGTCCGTGCCTGTATCAGTGTGTGATGTATTATACGATCAGTCCGTGCCTGTATCGGTGTGTGATGTATTATACGATCAGTCCGTGCCTGTATCGGTGTGTGAGGTATTATACGATCAGTACGTGCCTGTATCGGTGTGTGATGTATTATACGATCAGTCCGTCCCTGTATCGGTGTGACGTATTATACGATCAGTCCGTGCCTGTATCGGTGTGTGACGTATTATACGATCAGTCCGTGCCTGTATCGGTGTGACGTATTATACGATCAGTCCGTGCCTGTATCGGTGTGTGACGTATTATACGATCAGTCCGTGCCTGTATCAGTGTGTGACGTATTATACGATCAGTCCGTGTCTGTATCTGTGTGTGACGTATTATACGATCAGTCCGTGCCTGTATCGGTGTGACGTATTATACGATCAGTCCGTGCCTGTATCGGTGTGACGTATTATACGATCAGTCCGTGCCTGTATCGGTGTGACGTATTATACGATCAGTCCGTGCCTGTATCAGTGTGTGACGTATTATACGATCAGTCCGTGCCTGTATCGGTGTGTGACGTATTATACGATCAGTCCGTGCCTGTATCGGTGTGTGACGTATTATACGATCAGTCCGTGCCTGTATCGGTGTGACGTATTATACGATCAGTCCGTGTCTGTATCGGTGTGTGACGTATTATACGATCAGTCCGTGCCTGTATCGGTGTGACGTATTATACGATCAGTCCGTGCCTGTATCGGTGTGACGTATTATACGATCAGTCCGTGCCTGTATCGGTGTGTGACGTATTATACGATCAGTCCGTGCCTGTATCGGTGTGTGACGTATTATACGATCAGTCCGTTCCTGTACCGGTGTGACGTATTATACGATCAGTCCGTGCCTGTATCGGTGTGACGTATTATACGATCAGTCCGTGCCTGTATCGGTGTGTGACGTATTATACGATCAGTCCGTGCCTGTATCGGTGTGACGTATTATACGATCAGTCCGTGTCTGTATCGGTGTGTGATGTATTATACGATCAGTCCGTGCCTGTATCGGTGTGTGATGTATTATACGATCAGTCCGTGCCTGTATCGGTGTGTGAGGTATTATACGATCAGTCCGTGCCTGTATCGGTGTGTGATGTATTATACGATCAGTCCGTGCCTGTATCGGTGTGACGTATTATACGATCAGTCCGTGCCTGTATCGGTGTGTGACGTATTATACGATCAGTCCGTGCCTGTATCGGTGTGACGTATTATACGATCAGTCCGTGCCTGTATCGGTGTGTGACGTATTATACGATCAGTCCGTGTCTGTATCGGTGTGTGACGTATTATACGATCAGACCGTGCCTGTATCGGTGTGTGACGTATTATACGATCAGTCCGTGCCTGTATCAGTGTGTGACGTATTATACGATCAGTCCGTGTCTGTATCTGTGTGTGACGTATTATACGATCAGTCCGTGCCTGTATCGGTGTGACGTATTATACGATCAGTCCGTGCCTGTATCGTGTGTGACGTATTATACGATCAGTCCGTGCCTGTATCGGTGTGTGACGTATTATACAATCAGTCCGTGCCTGTATTGGTGTGACGTATTATACGATCAGTCCGTGCCTGTATCGGTGTGACGTATTATACGATCAGTCCGTGCCTGTATCAGTGTGTGACGTATTATACGATCAGTCCGTGCCTGTATCGGTGTGTGACGTATTATACGATCAGTCCGTGCCTGTATCGGTGTGTGACGTATTATACGATCAGTCCGTGCCTGTATCGGTGTGACGTATTATACGATCAGTCCGTGCCTGTATCGGTGTGTGACGTATTATACGATCAGTCCGTGCCTGTATCGGTGTGACGTATTATACGATCAGTACGTGCCTGTATCGGTGTGTGACGTATTATACGATCAGTCCGTGCCTGTATCGGTGTGTGACGTATTATACGATCAGTCCGTGCCTGTATCGGTGTGACGTATTATACGATCAGTCCGTGCCTGTATCGGTGTGACGTATTATACGATCAGTACGTGCCTGTATCGGTGTGACGTATTATACGATCAGTCCGTGCCTGTATCGGTGTGACGTATTATACGATCAGTCCGTGCCTGTATCGGTGACGTATTATACGATCAGTCCGTGCCTGTATCAGTGTGTGACGTATTATACGATCAGTCCGTGCCTGTATCGGTGTGACGTATTATACGATCAGTCAGTGCCTGTATCGGTGTGACGTATTATACGATCAGTCCGTGCCTGTATCGGTGTGACGTATTATACGATCAGTCCGTGCCTGTATCGGTGACGTATTATACGATCAGTCCGTGCCTGTATCAGTGTGTGACGTATTATACGATCAGTCCGTGCCTGTATCGGTGTGACGTATTATACGATCAGTCCGTGCCTGTATCGGTGTGACGTATTATACGATCAGTTCGTGCCTGTATCGGTGTGTTGTATTTACACGCATGTTTATTACACATGTAACGTGTGATATGTGATTATTCACAGCTGTGCCTTATCGTTCCTTCATGTGATTGGATCATTTTATTGCTTTGTTACCACGACCTATTTATTCTCCATCTTGCGGCGTCGCTGTCGCCAATATACCCGGCGAACGTTATTCCACGCAGGTGATGTCATCGGTGTAGGAAAGACGGACTGAAGGGCTGAGCGCACGTCTCGCGAGGCGGTCTCCTATTTGCCACGATGTCCGGGTCGGAGTGTCGGACGCCAGGCTGCAGACTCACTGACCCATCACCGCCACACACAGACAACCTCCCTGGACTGTGTGTGTGTGTGTGTGTGTGTGTGTGTGTGTGTGTGTGTGTGTGTGTGTGTGTGTGTGTGTGTGTGTGTGGTGAGGCACCCCGTAGTTACAACCAAGGTGTCCCGGAAATGTATGTACAGCAATGCAGAGAGAAGATCCAGCACACATGGGGTTAACCGTAAAGTATATTTATTGCCGAGGTGAGCGCTTTGGTCGCTGCTATATACAGAGAGCGTCGCGGAGCGTATTATCTGTACGTAACTTTGTATACACACACATATACAGCTATATACAGAGAGCGTCGCGGAGCGTATTATCTGTACGTAACTTTGTATACACACACATATACCGCTATATACAGAGAGCGTCGCGGAGCGTATTATCTGTACGTAACTTTGCATATACACACATATACAGCTATATACAGAGAGCGTCGCGGAGCGTATTATCTGTACGTAACTTTGCATACACACACATATACAGCTATATACAGAGAGCGTCGCGGAGCGTATTATCTGTACGTAACTTTGCATATACACACATACAGCTATATACAGAGAGCGTCGCGGAGCGTATTATCTGTACGTAACTTTGCATACACACACATATACAGCTATATACAGAGAGCGTCGCGGAGCGTATTATCTGTACGTAACTTTGCATATACACACATACAGCTATATACAGAGAGCGTCGCGGAGCGTATTATCTGTACGTAACTTTGCATATACACATATATACAGCTATATACAGAGAGCGTCGCGGAGCGTATTATCTGTACGTAACTTTGCATATACAGTACACACATACAGCTATATACAGAGAGCGTCGCGGAGCGTATTATCTGTACGTAACTTTGCATATACACACATACAGCTATATACAGAGAGCGTCGCGGAGCGTATTATCTGTATGTAACTTTGCATATACACACATACAGCTATATACAGAGAGCGTCGCGGAGCGTATTATCTGTACGTAACTTTGCATATACATACACACACACACATATACAGCTATATACAGAGAGCGTCGCGGAGCGTATTATCTGTACGTAACTTTGTATACACACACATATACAGCTATATACAGAGAGCGTCGCGGAGCGTATTATCTGTACGTAACTTTGCATATACACACACACATATACAGCTATATACAGAGAGCGGCGCGGAGCGTATTATCTGTACGTAACTTTGCATATACACACACATATACAGCTATATACAGAGAGCGTCGCGGAGCGTATTATCTGTACGTAACTTTGCATATACACACACATATACAGCTATATACAGAGAGCGTCGCGGAGCGTATTATCTGTACGTAACTTTGCATATACACACACATATACAGCTATATACACAGACGCCTCCTGCGCACCAATGTGCTAGTTATATTTACGTACACATGAATACAGTATATACACATATATGTAATGGGGGGTAGGACTAGTGTCGGGGTTCCCTGTATACATTCTTAGTGACACAGTCGCAGGGTGACACAGAGTCCGCTCGGGACCGTGACAATAGTGATCGATATTATAAATACCAGTGAGAAAATCACAGTGTGATCAATGAAATCAGTATTGCGAGTGCTGTGTTTTAAACAATAACATATAAATAAAGCTGTTCCTAGGAGTATAATGGAGGCGTGCCGCGCTATTCCGTGGGCTGGCGCCACAAAGCACACGTAAGAAACAGCGCAAAACCTCATCGTGCAGTATTAAAAATATAGTGTATAGTATTGAGCAGCAGGTGAGTATCTCACGTACATCAATGCGAGGATATATACGCATGGCATGTTCTGGACATGTCACCAAACTGCTACCGCAACCGCACACGGTCATCCGACCGAGGGAGGGAGGGAGGGAGGGAGCGGATCCTTCTCTCTCACACGATTCCGTCTCAGATCCTTTCCCCTCACTCTCCTGTGCGGATCTCTCTGCAGGCAGGGGGGGAGGAGTCAGTGCCTGGGGGAGGAGTCAGTGCCTGTGGGAGGAGTCAGTGCCTGGCTGCAGGGCGGGGGAGGGAGGAGTCAGTGCCTGGGGGAGGAGTCAGTGCCGGGGGGAGGAGTCAGTGCCGGGGGGAGGAGTCAGTGCCTGGGGGAGGAGTCAGTGCCTGGCTGCAGGGCGGGGGAGGAGTCAGTGCCTGGGGGAGGAGTCAGTGCCTGGCTGCAGGGCGGGGGAGGTCAGTGCCTGGGGGAGGAGTCAGCCTGGGGGAGGAGTCAGTGCCGGGGGGAGGAGTCAGTGCCGGGGGGAGGAGTCAGTGCCTGGGGGAGGAGTCAGTGCCTGGGGGAGGAGTCAGTGCCTGTGGGAGGAGTCAGTGCCTGGCTGCAGGGCGGGGGAGGGAGGAGTCAGTGCCTGGGGGAGGAGTCAGTGCCGGGGGAGGAGTCAGTGCCGGGGGGAGGAGTCAGTGCCGGGGGGAGGAGTCAGTGCCTGGGGGAGGAGTCAGTGCATGGGGGAGGAGTCAGTGCCTGGCTGCAGGGCGGGGGAGGAGTCAGTGCCTGGGGGAGGAGTCAGTGCCTGGGGGAGGAGTCAGTGCCTGGCTGCAGGGCGGGGGAGGAGTCAGTGCCTGGGGGAGGAGTCAGTGCCTGGCTGCAGGGCGGGGGAGGAGTCAGTGCCTGGGGGAGGAGTCAGTGCCTGGCTGCAGGGCGGGGGAGGAGTCAGTGCCTGGGGGAGGAGTCAGTGCCTCGCTGCAGGGCGGGGGAGGAGTCAGTACCTGGGGGAGGAGTCAGTGCCTGGCTGCAGGGTGGGGGAGGAGTCAGTGCCTGGGGGAGGAGTCAGTGCCTGGCTGCAGGGCGGGGGAGGAGTCAGTGCCTGGGGGAGGAGTCAGTGTCTGGCTGCAGGGCGGGGGAGGAGTCAGTGCCTGGGGGAGGAGTCAGTGCCTGGCTGCAGGGCGGGGGAGGAGTCAGTGTCTGGCTGCAGGCAGGGAGGGGGAGGAGTCAGTGCCTGGCTGCAGGCAGGGAGGGGGAGGTGTCAGTGCCTGGCTGCAGGCAGGGTGGGGGAGGAGTCAGTGCCTGGCTGCAGGGAGAGGGAGGAGTCAGTGCCTGGCTGCAGGGAGGGGGAGGAGTCAGTGCCTGGCTGCAGGCAGGGAGGGGGAGGAGTCAGTGCCTGGCTGCAGGCAGGGAGGGGGAGGTGTCAGTGCCTGGCTGCAGGCAGGGTGGGGGAGGAGTCAGTGCCTGGCTGCAGGCAGGGTGGGTGAGGAGTCAGTGCCTGGCTGCAGGCAGGGCGGGGGAGGAGTCAGTGCCTGGCTGCAGGCAGGGAGGGGGAGGAGTCAGTGCCTGGCTGCAGGCAGGGAGGGGGAGGAGTCAGTGCCTGGCTGCAGGCAGGGAGGGGGAGGAGTCAGTGCCTGGCTGCAGGCAGGGTGGGGGAGGAGTCAGAGCCTGGCTGCAGACAGGGTGGGGGAGGAGTCAGTGCCTGGCTGCAGGGAGGGGGAGGAGTCAGTGTCTGGCTGCAGGCAGGGTGGGGGAGGAGTCAGTGCCTGGCTGCAGGGAGGGGGAGGAGTCAGTGTCTGGCTGCAGGCAGGGAGGGGGAGGAGTCAGAGCCTGGCTGCAGACAGGGTGGGGGAGGAGTCAGTGCCTGGCTGCAGGCAGGGTGGGGGAGGAGTCAGAGCCTGGCTGCAGACAGGGTGGGGGAGGAGTCAGTGCCTGGCTGCAGGGAGGGGGAGGAGTCAGTGTCTGGCTGCAGGCAGGGTGGGGGAGGAGTCAGTGCCTGGCTGCAGGCAGGGAGGGGGAGGAGTCAGTGCCTGGCTGCAGGCAGGGTGGGGGAGGAGTCAGTGTCTGGCTGCAGGCAGCGTGGGGGAGGAGTCAGAGCCTGGCTGCAGACAGGGTGGGGGAGGAGTCAGTGCCTGGCTGCAGGCAGAGTGGGGAAGGAGTCAGTGCCTGGCTGCAGGCAGGGGGAGGAGTCAGTGCCTGGCTGCAGGCAGGGGGAGGAGTCAGTGCCTGGCTGCAGGCAGGGTGGGGGAGGAGTCAGTGCCTGGCTGCAGGCAGGGTGGGGGAGGAGTCAGAGCCTGGCTGCAGGCAGGGTGGGGGAGGAGTCAGAGCCTGGCTGCAGACAGGGTGGGGGAGGAGTCAGTGCCTGGCTGCAGGCAGGGTGGGGGAGGAGTCAGTGCCTGGCTGCAGGGTGGAGGAGGAGTCAGTGCCTGGCTGCAGGGTGGGGGAGGAGTCAGTGCCTGGCTGCAGGGTGGGGGAGGAGTCAGTGCCTGGCTGCAGAGTGGGGGAGGAGTCAGTGCCTGGCTGCAGGGTGGGGGAGGAGTCAGTGCCTGGCTGCAGGCAGGGTGGGGGAGGAGTCAGAACCTGGCTGCAGGCAGGGTGGGGGAGGAGTCAGTGCCTGGCTGCAGGCAGGGTGGGGGGAGGAGTCAGTGCCTGGCTGCAGGCAGGGTGGGGGAGGAGTCAGTGCCTGGCTGCAGGCAGGGTGGGGGAGGAGTCAGTGCCTGGCTGCAGGGAGGGGGAGGAGTCAGGGCCTGGCTGCAGGGTGGGGGAGGAGTCAGTGCCTGGCTGCTGCCTCCTGTCCAATCACCTCCCTTAGCAAAGCACTGACTCCTCCCCCTCCCTGCAGCCAGGCACGGAGTCTATCCCTCCCCCCGCAGGGTGACACGGAGTCTGCCCCTCCCCCCGCAAGGTGACACGGAGTCTGCCCCTCCCCCCGCAGGGTGACACAGAGTCTGTCCCTCCCCCGCAGGGTGACACGGAGTCTGTCCCTTCCCCCGCAGGGTGACACGGAGTCTGTCCCTCCCCCCGCAGGGTGACACGGAGTCTGCCCCTCCCCCGCAGGGTGACACGTAGTCTGTCCCTCCCCCCCCCCAGGGTGACACGGAGTCTGTCCCTCCCCCCGCAAGGTGACACGGAGTCTATCCCTACCCCCGCAGGGTGACACGGAGTCTGCCCCTCCCCCCGCTGGGTGACACAGAGTCTGCCCCTCCCCCTGCAGGGTGACACGGAGTCTGTCCCTCTCTTCGCAGGGTGACACAGTCTGCCCCTCCCCCCGCAGGGTGACCCAGAGTCTGCCCCTCCCCCTGCTGGGTGACACAGTGCTATGCCCCTCCCCCCACAGGGTGACCCAGAGTCTGCCCCTCCCCCCACAGGGTGACACAGTGCTATGCCCCTCCCCGCGCAGGGTGACCCAGAGTCTGCCCCTCCCCCCGCAGGGTGACACAGTGCTATGCCCCTCCCCCCGCAGGGTGACACAGTGCTATGCCCCTCCCCTGCAGGGTGACACAGTGCTATGCCCCTCCCCCCGTAGGGTGACACAGTGCTATGCCCCTCCCCCGCAGGGTGACACAGTGCTATGCCCCTCCCCCCGCAGGGTGACACAGTGCTATGCCCCTCCCCCCGCAGGATGACACAGTGCTATGCCCCTCCCCCCACAGGGTGACAGTGCTATGCCCCTCCCCCCGCAGGGTGACACAGTGCTATGCCTTGGTGTCTCGCCCCATCTCATTTCCTGTTGAAGAATGAGAAGATGCTCCCTGCGTCCCGCTGTCTCTTGCTCTCTCTTCTCCTGGGCGGGGTGAGAGATGTCTCGGACAGTCTCAGAGCGTCCTGCTCTCTCTGGGACTTCAGCTGCTGAGTTATAATGATCTGCATGTCATCCTACGGAGGAGAGAGACAGTCCTAGAGGTGCCAGGCTCAGTATCCCTGCGCTAGTCCTAGAGGTGCCCGGCTCAGTATCCCTGCGCTAGTCCTAGAGGTGCCCGGCTCAGTATCCCTGCGCTAGTCCTAGAGGTGCCCGGCTCAGTATCCCTGCACTAGTCCTAGAGGTGCCCGGCTCAGTATCCCTGCGCTAGTCCTAGAGGTGCCAGGCTCAGTATCCCTGCGCTAGTCCTAGAGGTGCCCGGCTCAGTATCCCTGCGCTAGTCCTAGAGGTGCCCGGCTCAGTATCCCTGCGCTAGTCCTAGAGGTGCCCGGCTCAGTATCCCTGCGCTAGTCCTAGAGGTGCCAGGCTCAGTATCCCTGCGCTAGTCCTAGAGGTGCCCGGCTCAGTATCCCTGCGCTAGTCTTAGAGGTGCCAGGCTCAGTATCCCTGCGCTAGTCCTAGAGGTGCCAGGCTCAGTATCCCTGTGCTAGTCCTAGAGGTGCCAGGCTCAGTATCCCTGCGCTAGTCCTAGAGGTGCCAGGCTCAGTATCCCTGCGCTAGTCCTAGAGGTGCCAGGCTCAGTGTTGCAGGGTACATGCAACTACACACGTGGGTTTCTTGACAAGGCTGTTTTATTTTGCCTTGAAAAATATACAGCACACAAAACAAAAATAGCTCTTTTTCAGCAACAAACGAAAATGGCTTTTCCTTCAGCAAACCGAACAAAACAGTTTCTCTTTAGCAGACAGTTTATATATATGCAGCTTCCCTTTTTCTATGCAGGGGACAGACAGTTCACAGTTTCACGACTTTGCTACTCAGACCTTGTTTTCAGGAATCACTTTAGCAGCTTACTCCTCTCTCATCAACAGCAAGCTCCATGTGTCTACAACCTGGGTTTTAACACACCTTGATTAGGCAGCTGGGATCCAACTAATTGTCCTGAGGTTCCCAGCTGAAGTTTAACCTAGTCAGTACTGCACTGCAGACTAGACATAGGTTTTCCAGGCATATAACTGGTGGCTTTTATTTACCCTGTCACATTCCTCCCCTGTTAGTGTGTGGCTGGGGCTACGCACGGCTGAAGCCCGACCATCCACCCCTTCTCTAGAAAAGAAGTCAGCATTTGCGTTCTCTTTTCCCGGCCTATGCTGAATCTCAAATGAGAAGGGTTGGAGGGCCATATACCACCTAGTCAATCTAGCATTGGAATCCTTCATGCTATTTAACCATTTCAGTGGAGCATGATCCGTCACCAAAGTAAAATGGACTCCTGCCAGGTAATGACTCAAAGCCTCGATTGCCCACTTTACTGTGAGGCACTCTTTCTCAATCACTGAGTAATTTTTTTCCCTTGGGAACAATTTCCTACTCAGGAAAAGGATAGGATGTTCAACTCCCTCAAACTGTTGTGACAACACTGCCCCTAGCCCTATCTCTGATGCATCTGTTTGCACTATAAAAGGGCTGTTGAAGTCTGGGCTTCTAAGGATGGGACCCTCTGATAGACACCTTTTTATGTCCTCAAAGGCTCTCTGACAATCCCTTGACCACACCACTTGTGTAGGGGCACACTTTTTTGTGAGGTCCGTTAAAGGGCTGCCACTTCCGAATAGTTGGGGATGAACCGCCGGTAGTACCCTGCTAAACCCAGCAGAGAGCGTACCTGCGTTTTTGTTTGGGGGGTCGGAACTTCTTTCAGGGCAGCTATCTTGTCGGCTAGTGGCCTTACTTTTCCACCTCCCACTGCATACTCTAAATATTTGGTTTCCGCTTTACCCAAGGCACATTTCTTAGGGTTGGCTGTGAGCCCTGCCTCTCTTAGAGATTTGAGGACCGCTTTCAGCCTATTTAGATGGGCCCGCCAGTGTTTACTATAAATGACAATGTCATCTAGGTAGGCTGCGGCATAAGTCCTATGGGCCTCAGTACCTTATCCATGAGTCTCTGAAATGTGGCTGGGGCTCCATGCAATCCAAATGGCATTGTCACAAACTGGTATAAACCCATGGGAGTGGCAAAGGCTGTTTTGCATTTGAACTTTTCCTCTAAGGGTATTTGCCAGTATCCTTTTGTCAAGTCCAACGTGGATATATATTCCGCGTTACCAAGGGCGTCAATTAATTCGTCCACCCTTGGCATCGGATATGCATCAAACTTGGATACCGCATTGACCTTTCGGAGGTCCACACAAAATCTTACCTTCCCATCGGGTTTAGGGACCATAATTAGTGGACTACACCACTCACTGCATGATTCCTCAATCACTCCTAAGTGTAACATTTCTTGTACCTCCTTCTCTACCAGATCCCTACGACTTTCAGGCAACCTATAAGGACGGGAACGTACTTTTACCCCAGGTGCTGTCTTGGTTGCATGGGAAATTAAGTTAGTTTGTCCTGGTAAGTCAGAAAAAACATCATGGAATTGTGTAATTATTGCTAACAAGTCCCCTTTTTGTTCAGAGGACAACTGTTTACCCATTGGGATTTTATCGTCACTCACGATGTTCTCCCGTGGAGGCTGAGGACCCAAGTCCGTTTCCTCCTCCACCGGGTGGATGAATAGAGACCGCTGCATCTTCCAGGGTTTCAGCAAGTTCACATGGTAAATTTGTTTACCCTTCCTGGACACTGGTTGAGCAATCTCGTAATCCACATCACCCGTACGGCGGAGTACTTCGAATGGGCCCTGCCATTTGGCAGGAGTTTACTCTCGCAACTGGGTAACAATAACATCACCTGGTCTCCCGGGTGAAACACTCTCATGCGAGCATTCTGATTGTAATGTCTCTCCTGACTGTCCTGGGCTGATCTAAGATTCTCCCTGGCAAAATGGCCGACCACATCTAGACGCTTCCTAAGGTCTAGTACATATTGCAGGGTATTCTTAGAAGGGGACCGCTGTTCCTCCCAGGACTCCTTTAGGAGGTCTAGGATACCCCGCGGTTGGCGGCCATAGAGCAATTCAAATGGAGAGAATCCCGTGGAGGCCTGGGGAACTTCCCGCACTGCAAACAGCAGAAAGGGAGAAGTTCATCCCAGGCTCTCTTTTCTGAGTCTACAAATTTCCTCAGCATCCCTTTTAGAGTTCGGTTAAATCTTTCCACCAATCCGTCAGTCTGTGGATTGTAGACCGATGTCCGAACAGACTTGACCTCTAGTAACTTTAAGACATCCTGCATCAGTTTAGCCATTAAATTTGTACCTTGGTCTGTCAACATAACCTAGGGAAGTCCAACCCGTGAGAACAGATCCAACAACTTGTTGGCTACTTGCTTCGCCGTTGCTGTTCTCAGGGGGAACGCCTCAGGATACCTTGTGGCATAGTCCACTATTACAAGGATAAACCTGTGTCCTTTCGCAGAAGGTTCTATAGGTCCTACCAAGTCTACCCCCAATCAGGGCTGGAAGTAGCCAGGGCTTGTAATTTTCCCCAGAAAAAGCTGAGACGACGGTTCTGCTGAATGAACAATCCATCAGTGGACAGTCCACATACCGGTGGCCTTGTTCTCCGCAGGCGGAATATGGAGAGGGTTCCCTCGCAGGAGGGGGCTGTGGATAGCGCTCCGCTGGACCGGTTACTGGAGACCAGGCATCTGGTGGATCCTGTGGGCGACGTACTCGGAAGTTCCTCTCACTTTGCGACGAGCCGACATCTGGAAGGAGATGAGGGTCTCTGCGGGGACCAGCATTTGGACTCTGTCCTTGCTGGAACGAATGCTTCTTCCTTTGGACTTGGCGGTTCCGTGACGGGCTGTAGGTTCCCCATTGATCCGACCTCCCTCTTTGGGCGTCCGCAAGTGCCGGTGGAGTCGGGTCCAGGACACTCTCCTGCTGCTCAGCCCCAAGGAAGTTCTCCACGAGTCGGACCGCCAAAGCTAGGGTTTCAGCAGCGTGGCTTTTTACCCACGAGCGTGCAGGAGGGGGTATTACTTGTAGAAATTGTTCCAAAACCACCTGCTCAAGAATTGCCTCCTTAGTGCACTCCTCGGGTTGTATCCAGCGCGTACACAAGTCCAATAATCGCTGAGCGAGGACCCGAGGTCTCATCTTAGCGGTGTACTTCATGTTCCGGAACTGCTGCCGGTAGGTCTCTGGGGTCAGACCTAAGCGATCCAGTATGGCGGCTTTTACTTGGCGGTAGTCCATTGCCTGATCTGTAGGGAGGTCCTGATATGAGGTCTGGGCTTCTCCTATGAGGAGCGGGGCCAAAGCAGTTGCCCAGCGATCTGCAGCCCAGCCCTGAGCTTCGGCAACCCTTTCAAATGTTAGTAAAAAGCCTCTGGATCCTCATTCGGAGCCATTTTCCTCAGGAGTATCGGGGGTCTGCTGGCCAGTTCTGCACCGGCAGACCCTTGGACTTGGGTCAGCAGCTTGGCAATCCGCTCATCCTGTGCTGTCTGTAGTCTTTCATCTCTCTCCGCTTGCAGCCGGGCCTGCTCGCACAGAAATGCTTTCAACATTTCTTCCATTCTTGTGTGTGTGTGTGTGTGTGTGTGTGTGTGTGTGTGTGTGTGTGTGTGTGTGTGTGTGTGTGTGTGTGTGTGTGTGTGTGTGTGTGTGTGTGTGTGTGTGTGTGTGTGTGTGTGTGTGTGTGTGGCCCTTTAACTGCAGGAGCCTTTTGAAAAAAATCAAATCTCACTTCTTGACAACCATATGTTGCAGGGTACATGCAACTACACACGTGGTTCACACGTACATGCAACTACACACGTGGGTTTCTTGACAAGGCTGTTTTATTTTGCCTTGAAAAATATACAGCACACAAAACAAAAATAGCTCTTTTTCAGCAACAAACGAAAATGGCTTTTCCTTCAGCAAACCGAACAAAACAGTTTCTCTTTAGCAGACAGTTTATATATATGCAGCTTCCCTTTTTCTATGCAGGGGACAGACAGTTCACAGTTTCACTAGTTTGCTACACAGACCTTGTTTTCAGGAATCACTTTAGCAGCTTACTCCTCTCTCATCAACAGCAAGCTCCATGTGTCTACAGCCTGGGTTTTAACACACCTTGATTAGGCAGCTGGGATCCAACTAATTGTCCTGAGGTTCCCAGCTGAAGTTAACCTAGTCAGTGCTGCACTGCAGACTAGACATAGGTTTTCCAGGCATATAACTGGTGGCTTTTATTTACCCTGTCACACTCAGTATCCCTGCGCTAGTCCTAGAGGTGCCAGGCTCAGTATCCCTGCGCTAGTCCGAGAGGTGCCAGGCTCAGTATCCCTGCGCTAGTCCTAGAGGTGCCAGGCTCAGTATCCCTGTGCTAGTCCTAGAGGTGCCAGGCTCAGTATCCATGTGCTAGTACTAGAGGTGCCAGGCTCAGTACCCCTGCAGCTGTCCCCCTCATCCCCCTCCCTCCCCCTCTCTCCCCCCCCCTCTCCTCCCTCTCCCCCTGTCCTCCCTCTCTCCCACCCCTCTCTCTCCTCCTCCCCTTTCTCCCCCCCTCCCTCTCACCCTCTTACATCCCCCCCCCTCACCTGCCACGCCTCCAGCTCCTGGCTCAGTGACACCTTCTGGGTGATGGAGCTCAGCAGCTGCCGGCTCAGCGAGTCTCTCTCCAGGCGACACTTCTCCAG